>NC_040041.1:12184663-12315742 GCF_003713205.1 Coffea eugenioides
GGCCTGAGATTAAAAAAATGCTTTTGCCAACTGACAAAGTTGAGAATAGACCAGATTTAATATCTCGAGTTTTTCGTGCAAAGCTTCAACAACTGAAAGATGAACTTCTGAAAAAGAATATATTTGGAAAGGTAGCAGCTTATACATATGTGATTGAGTTCCAGAAAAGAGGTTTGCCTCATGCTCATTTCTTGATAATTCTGAAACAAGGATGGAAGATGTACTCTCCTGAATCATACGATCGCATAGTGTGTGCTGAGTTGCCAGATGCTAAGCAGTATCCTTATCTTTATGAAGTCGTTGTCAAACATATGATGCATGGTCCTTGTGGTGCTATGAATCCAAGTTGCCCATGCATGAAACAACACATTGGATGCAAGGATAATTATCCTAAGGAGTTTACAGAAGCCACTCGTCACAGTCACAACTCCTACCCTGTTTATCGACGACGAGATTTTCAGCAATCAGTAACTGTTCGTGGACATCCTCTTGATAATCGATGGGTAATACCATACAATCCCTATTTACTGTCTAAATTTAATTGTCATATAAATGTAGAAATTTGTTCAACAATTCGAGCTGTCAAATATATATATAAATACATCTATAAAGGCCATGATAAAATTCTATATCAGTTGACTAATACGGGGCCTAATGAAATTGTTGATGAAATAAAAAATTTTGTTTGTGCAAGATGGGTCTCTCCTCCTGAAGCAATGTGGAGAATCTATGCATTTGACTTAAATGAGGTACATCCATCAGTAATTTCTTTGCAACTTCATTTGGAGAATAAGCAATCAATTACATTTGATCAAAACCAATCGTTGCAAAATATAATCAGCAATCCATGTTCCTCACAGACAATGCTTACAGAATTCTTTAGCATGAATTGTTATGATGAATACGCCAAGCATTTGAATTGTTTATATATAGAGTTTCCTGAGTATTTTACTTGGAATGCACAATCAAAATATTGGAGTAGACGAAAAAGAGGAGAAGTTATTGGTCGTATTTTAACTGCTCGCCCTACTGAAGGGGAGCGATACTATCTCAGAATGTTGTTAATGCATGTTAGGAAGCCTACTTCTTTCCAAGATCTAAAGGTTGTCAATGGATACGTATGTCAAACATATAAAGAAGCTGCAAATTTACTTGGCTTATTGCATTCTGACAATGCTGCTGAACTTTGCTTACAGGAAGCTTCTGCATACCAGATGCCAAGTTCTCTTCGACAATTATTCGCATCTATATTAGCTTATTGTGCTCCTACAAATCCACGAGAGTTGTGGTTGAAATATGAAGATTTCTTATCTGAAGATATTCAACATAGTACATCACTTGAACCACACTTTGTACAAATACGAGTGCTCCAATTAATTGATTCGTGTCTTCGATCCATGGGAAAAAATATTGCTGATTATAATTTAACTGATATTCAAGTTGAACAGCTTTCGCAAGATTTAAGTACTAAGGAAATTGATGTTGAAAGAAGCATAGTAGTATCTGACGAAGATCTTCGTGCATTGCATCAGTTAAACTTGGACCAGAAATCAGCATTTGACAAGATTATGCATGCCATTGACAATAATATCTCATGTGCATTTTTCTTAGATGGTCCAGGTGGAACTGGAAAAACTTTCTTATACAGAGCTCTCCTTGCAGCAATACGATCAAAAGGATGCATAGCACTAGCAACTGCAACATCTGGAGTTGCAGCTTCAATTTTACCTGGTGGCCGTACAGCACATTCGAGGTTTAAAATCCCATTACAAGATAGTGATACAGCAATTTGCAATATTGGAAAGCAAAGTGCTATTGCTAAGTTAATAAGAGATGCAAAAGTAATTATTTGGGATGAAGCAAGCATGGCAAAGCGTAGCTCAATAGAAAAATTTGATGAATCATTAAAAGATATCATGAATAAAGATGCCATATTTGGTGGTAAGATCATTGTTTTTGGTGGTGATTTCCGACAAACATTACCAGTGGTCACCAAAGGGTGTAAAGAAGAAATTGTCAATGCTAGCTTAGTAAAGTCTCCTATTTGGCCGTACCTCATAAAACTAAAACTATCACAAAATATGCGAGCTCAGTTAGATCCTTATTTCTCTGATTACCTTCTTCGAATTGGCAACGGTACTGAAGCAACAAATAAGAATGATGAGGTGCGTATACCTGAAGGAATGAATTTGGTATTTGTCGATGACGATTCATCAGTTGATGCGTTGATTGCTGCAGTATTTCCAAATTTATGTGCTTTTGCTCATTGTCCAGATTCTATTGTTAACCATGCAATTTTAATGACAAGAAATGATTTTGTATTTGAAATTAATAACAAAATCATTGCTAAATTTCCAGGTACAGAACAGGTATATCTAAGCCATGATGAAATCCTTGAGTCATGCCATCAATCAGAGACAGAAGATTTTTTGAATTCATTAACGCCTAAGAGCTTGCCTCTTCACAGGCTGATATTAAAAATTAATTGTCCTGTCATGTTGATTCGAAATATTAACCCTGCTGAAGGCCTATCTAATGGCACCCGACTCCTATGCAAAGAATTTGGAAACAATGTAATACACGCAGAGATTGCTTGTGGCTCTTTTAAAGGTAAGCATGTTTTCATTCCTCGAATTCCTTTGCAAAGTTCTGATGATGATTTCTGTTCAACCCCTTTTAAAAGAACACAGTTCCCTCTAAGGCTTTGTTTTGCAATGACGATTAATAAAGCACAAGGACAAACATTGGATTATGTTGGTCTATATTTAAAAGAACCTGTTTTCTCCCATGGCCAATTATATGTAGCATTATCGCGTGGCAGAGCATCAAGTAATGTCAAAGTATTAATACGACCTCCAAATCTATTTTCTAGAATAACAAATCTTACAAAAAATGTAGTGTACAACCAGATCATAGCTGCAGTCATGAATAATTAATGAGTTCCTGCCAGTGGTTCATGTTTACATACAATAAGGTATGTTGTCTAACTCTTTATGTAAATTTCAATTTCAGATTTATGTTATTTATACCTCCTCACTGCTTTCTTTTTTAAGATTTGGAATTTCCAAGTTTCTTGCATGAATGAAGAATGTATTCTATGCTAAACCCAAAACCAGGAACTTCAGCAAATGTCTGGTCGTGTACTTTGAATACTAGGTTGACATAAATTTTTCCCCTACTTATCTTTCTCAATTTGATTGTTATTCCTTTTTGACGTAAAGTTTTTTTTTTTGGATTTTCGAATGTGGATTTTCTTTCATTTTACACAACCAAGTATGAATTGATTGAAATTATATGAAAGTTTAAATTTTACCATGCCAGGCAGTGTTGCGCATAGAAATTTATTAGTTTGTTTAAGAGAATATTGATTCTTGGACTCCAGAAAAAATTGAATCAATTTTAAAGATTTGATTATTGGTCTTGATAGCAACTTAATTGGTAAGTTGTTTGAACAACTCTGTTTTCAATTATCTGATAGGTCTCTGTTTGAGTGTAGCTTGGTTTGTTAACTTTGGAGATTGTATATGAGTATTAAAAGTTGACAACTCTGGACAAATTGCAGGTTAATCGCCTGTTGGAATTCATTCTTCACAGTCTTTACAGTCACAAAGAAGTTTTACTTCGATAACTAGCGAACTCTTTCATGAAGTTGATTCTGATGTTAGAAAAGCATATTGCAACTGTTTAATTGATCTTTGTATCAAGATTGATGTCTTCGAGAAAGCTTGTGAGCTGCTACACCTCGGCCTTAAACTTGAGATTTATACTGATATACAATCTAGAAGTCCAACCCAATGGTCTTTACATTTAAAGAGTCCCTTAAAAGTGAGGAGGAGCTGCCTTCACCGCTTGGGATCAGCACTGGTCATGGAAAACATAAATATTCAGAGAAAGGTCTAGCAGGTGTTTTTGAGTCACGTCTAAAGGAACTGAATGCTGCATTCCACGAGGTACTTGACAAGGCTGGGTGGTTTTTGACGACAAAGATTGCAGCCACATCATGGTCGGAGTCTAGAAGCACTCCTGAAGTAGTTGCTGCTTAAAGGTTGTTCTTTGTCTAGCTTACATTTTCAATACTAGCTTTTAATTTTGATAAAAGATCTGGGAAAAGGGTATAACCTATTTTGATTCTCTTTGTTTTTGTTAGTCTAAATCTCTCTCTAGATTAATTTTGTCATGGTAATGCTCAAAATGTAGTTGCTATCAGATGATTTTTCCAATTTCAATTGAGCTTATGGTGCAAGATTAAAGGATAACTACTCTTTAAGTATGCCTGGTAATATCTTATGGAAACAGCTTTAGAGGAAATCAAAATGGTGAGGGATTGACTTTGGACTTATGATAAATATTGCATTTAATAATTCATAAACATCTGCTAATTTTTTCACTAATAGGGATTTACCTAGGTAAATCAGATGCTCAAATTCTTCGACTGATGTTCATATCAGCATGAAACAAGTAACTGAAATTATTAAGTTATGTTTAAATTTCATATTCACTGAAGCCTCCAAAAAAGATTTGATGTCACTCGGGTCTAAATTCCCAAATACCACATGTTTAGAATTTCCAAACTCATCTGCATGTTCTGTTTCTCTAACACATGGAAAAACCTCCTGAATCCTATCTACATTTAATTTCACCCTATATCTTCACAGAGGTAGCATATGACTGACAATATGTTGTAAGAACGAGAGCCTGAATCAGTTTTCTCCTGTTCAAGAAATACTGGAATCCGGATGACCAAAGATGAACTTATAGATTCATTTTAAACTGAAATGCCTCTAAGCAAATGGCTTTAGCTGGTTGAAAGTTACGTCCTTTTGTATTTTTGCTGTTTTATAAGAATTCCTATGTTGAACTCTAGAGAAAGGATTTTAACCCCTATGTGAATTGCGAAGCTTAAGGTTTAGACATCGAGGGGCATGCTGCAGGGCTTCCAAAACATTCTATAACATTCCAATTCCTCTCGTTTGGCAAGAATGGAAGACAATCAGAAAGAAAATTCACCAAATACAAAAGAAAAAAAAGGACAACCCAGCATGGTGTTGAAAAAGAAGTTGCTGCAATTTGGTTATGAAATTTCACTCCATTTTTTAGAAAGATAATGCTTTTGTTTTGGATTTAAACGTGATCTAAATGCTGAGTTACCTATTCAAAACCTTGCAACAAATCATCTATATCCAATTCACATCATTTCTACAATATAAAACAGGATGAGCAAGTAAAGCAGACCACCAGAAGGTAGAGTAACTAAAGAAGGGACAGTTGAACAAGAAATGGCCAATTGGTACTGAACTTTCTAAATTGTGACCTGAGTGTCCAATCCTTGTGGTAGTCCTGTGGAACCTAATCATTATTCAGTAACACTAGCTCAATCCAGAAAGCAAAAGACCTGAGCTAGAAATACTTCCTTTTGGATTGCAGGTTTCTACATTTATATGACAATTAAATTTAGACAGTAAATAGAGATTGAACCAAATGCTAACTGCTAAATTCCAAGCGGTGGGAGGTTACGATTTAACTGAGATTGGAGCGCTGAGTTGAGACAGCTGCCAGGAAGGGAATACATCACCAAATTGCTGAATAAGCCGTGACACATAGAGAGCAGCTTAAAAGAAACAAAAACTGGGCGGTGGCCAAACTCATCAGGTTGACGAACACCAGGCCCCTAAAGCTATTCAATCATTAGGTTCATGATTGTAATTTGCCTGAATAATTAAAATCACGTAATCAGTCCTCCTCTAGCAGTCAAGACAGAGCTGGACCATCAGATTTGCAGTCTTTCTCTCAATCATTAAAATCACGGTTTAGTGCAATATCAATGGAGTAGAACAGAACTTTGTTATGTGCTAACGACAACTACTAATTAGTTTCATAACAATGTCTTAACTGATCTTTGCTAAATTCATTATTAAAAGTACAGAATGTCTATTATCAACAGCACAAGAGGTTGGAAGGAAAGATTGTTCTCGAGAAACAATACGACACAGAACCTTAGCGCTAAAGGTAGAAGACAAAATGATCCAGGTATTGCTACTGTGACGAACCTGATCAGTCATCTGCAAACCAAAGATACTAGAAAAAATACTATAGCTTCTGTATCAAATAGTGAAGAATATAGCCCAACTCCTGATCTAGCTGACCAACACCAACATATCAATATATCAGCTAATCTGTCTTCATCTGAGGATGGTATTCAAGCTCCATGGACTGCAAATTCTACTTCAAATTAAATGTTAATTGAGAAAACTATCTACCATTGCGCTTCATCTATGTGACCTTTGATGAGTAAATAAAGTGCAGACCAGATGTAAGCTTGTTTTAGTGTCTTATCTCGTTCTCTCATTGTTTTACAATATTAAAAGTAAATAACTACAAAACTCACAAAATTACAAAAGACATATTCAATGACTTGGCGTTTGATCTGATATTAATAATAACTATGCTAATGCATTGCTTCAACTGCAGAAACATACAACTCAAAATCACAAAATAGATACTTTAAAAACGAAAACCTTTCTGATGCATTCGACTTGTCTTACATTAAATATCATGTTAATTATTCAGTCTTGCTTAGATAAACAACGCACTGGCAAAGATACTTTTACACAGCTAATTCACTTATTTGAAAACGCAAGGAAAAAACTTAATTGATCACATAGCAACATACCGGTTTATCAACTCAGAAACTTCAACAATATATCAGAGTTAAACACCTGTGTCTTCTATAATGCTACCTGTATAATGAAAGCCATATCCAGATGTCCTTTGTAATGTGTCATGCTTCTTTCTAATTTTACTGCATGCCACGCGTAAAAACTAATTGCTAGGTGTAACATGTAATCTCTATTTGGTATGCATGGTTTCAATGATTACACCGTTTCTCTGGCACCTTCTAATCACATGCAATCACATGCTGTCTCCCATTCAGAATCTATCAGACCAAATGCATATCCAGTTTTAAGTTACTATCGCGTATCACTCACTCGACTACTCTTACTCATTGTATATATAAATCAATTCTATTTCAATAGATACATCTTATTAACTCGCAGAGACTATCAAACTGCTGCTTCTTGTGCTTTTGAATCTTTGCTCTTCCATCTATCCAGGTAACTTCACTCTTAGCTATCTTTACAGTGCATTCAAAAAAGCTGCTCTAAGTAAAACTAAGTCCTTTCCATGCATCTTACATAAGATCTTTTCTCTGTTAATCAAATACTTAATATATTTCGTTGCCCTTGTTTCATACACTGATATATAGAAGCATTTAACATCTTCAATTTATATAAATACTTTAGACAGAAGCTTCTTGCTTATTACTTAATTTTACTTTGCTTCCTGTGTTTTCAGTATCGACATGGAAAAAAAATGCGTTCTAATACCAGAGTTGACAGATACAAATTCCAATTGGTTTGCTAAGCTCATCGTGATAGAAAAGAGCGCAATTCGTTATAGCAAAGAAGATGGAAGGCCATACCAGAAATTAGTGTTTGCTGATGCTATGGTAAGGGATATCAAATCAAGTTAACTATCTTTCATTCGCCATAAACATTTATACATACAATCACTCATTACATATCTTCAATTTTTAAATACAGAGAAACACCATCCAAGCAACTATTTTCGAAAGAGACATTCAAGATATCGAGCCAATTCTTCAGCTTTATTCCACCTACTACATCGGCAATGCTTGGATCACAAAAATAAGCATCCCATTTTATCTTGCATCTTCACCATATCAGATGACAATCTCTAAAAGAACATTTATTCAAGCTGTTTCAGCACAGGATGCACTGCCCTCTGATTATTGCTATGAACTAACGTCCTTTACACAGCTGCATAATTACATCGGCGATTATTCAGCAAGAATAAGTATAACCTTTGTCCAACGTGTTACACTGCCTTTTAAAAAACATCCAGTCTAAATACAGTTCATCTCTGATGCACAGATATCCTCTGTGCTGTCGTGCATGCACTGCCTCCTCGCTTAGTGCCAAGAGGAAAACGATATGTGCCAATCCAAGAATTTGCTGTTGTCAATGAAGAGTACTTACCAATACTAACTGAAAATTATTCTCTACTATATGTGATCAATTCATAATATTTACAGCTTTATATATACAGAAAACAACCGATGACTTTTACAATGTGGGAAGAATTCTTATCTGTGGAAGGATCGCAGTTAAAAGCCATGGTACCTCAGCAGCCTATCATCTTATTGGCTAGACCAAAAGTGAACTCCTATCACAGTAAGCCTATTATCTTCGAAAAAAAACTTGCAATTACATGCACTTATCACACGTCTTTATAATCTACATTATTATTTACATTTACTTGCAGCAATTTCTTTGGGAACCCAGGCAACCACTATCATATTGTTCAATCCAGAAATCCCCCAAGCTACAGCTCTGAGAAACTGGTAATTCCATTACTTTAAATTATATGCTACTCACATGAACAAAATTCATAAGCTCAGTTTCTATACAGGATGAAGGAAAATAACTGCTATATACAAACAATAATCAAGGAAAGGCTATATGAAAAAACAAATCAAATTATCCATCCACCAACTGCTGCACAACTACGAGAAATAGCAACAATTCCCACGATGGCTGAACATGTAAGTGTCAATCATTCTATTATTAATCATTTACAGATAAAATCGCCATTATCTAACATATATGATATGAAACCACAGACCAGGCCATTTTGGATAAAAGCTCAGATTCGTATTTCAATAACAAACACGCGCTTTTACTACTTGAGTTGTCCAAAGCCTGATTGCTCAAAACCAACAGGAGCTGATATTGATACAGAATTCAAATGTTTTTACTGCCATATCACTTACCAAAAACCATTACCCAGGTTCGCATTTAATATCTCTGCTTTATCAATTACAATTGAATTTTCTTAGTATTCTAATATTAAGCTTAACTTAACAATTTGGTGCAATGACAGGCTTCGTTTTGAAATTCAGCTCTTTGACGGCACAAGCATTTTATCAGCATTAATTGAAGACAAATATGCAGAGTCTCTTCTTCAAATGCCGGCCGAGCAAATCATCAATATGCAAAAGATACATGAGCATATCAACATCCAACTAATCAATAATAACTTACAAGATACCCACTTCTATGTCCAGTTACGAAATACTATTCGACCATCAGATATACTTCAGCCCGCACGATACACTGTTGTTGCTTATCTAACAATCCCTCCTACCTCAAACACTACTCCTCATCTAACCCCTGATAACACTAATCCTCAGATTGCAACTGCGACCAACTTAGCCAGCCCAAGCACATCCCAAAAACCTACACATCAGCCACCAATCGATACCATCAACGATGAACAAATTGCCTCAACTAAGCAAGAAGCAATACGAAAATACCCCTCTGACACAGCTGAGGAAGCCAGCAACAAACGTGCAAAGCCATAAAGACCTCAGCACCTTTTAAATATCTCACCCATCACCACTTCTATCATTTTTGCTCAGCTTTGCCATTTGACCCATCACACCTTCTATCCTTTTTTGCTCAACTCTACTATCGACGCTGTATATATAACCGGTCACAGCAGCATTGCATATGACTAATGTACGACCTGCTTCGACGTCTTTTGTATGTAAGACATAGTATGTACATATAAAAGCACTTAGTTTAGCAGAACCACTTTTGAAAATATCTTACTCTTGTAAATAAAATATATATAAGATATAACTACTTATCTATCCTACTCAAACGCACATACACTGCCTAGATTTTGATTCCTTATTCTGTACTTTGATTTCTTATTCTTATACGCAGTCATACCACACCAGCATAATTCAGTTACCTTCCCTCCGCCCCTGCTTTAGAGGTCACCAATTTCCTTTCATTTTGGCAGTTCTTGTTTGAAAATATTCTATCGCATCTACCGTTTTAGCAAATGATACGTTACCTATTTCTTCTATAAAGTTATCTTTTATCCTATACTCCTATGCCTTACAATAGAAAATTACAAAATTTGAAAAAAATTGGCACCCGTACTGAAAACCTTGCAATGCACTTCTGAGGTGCTTCCATCATTTTAGCACTCTTTTTACTTGTATTAAAACTTTTGATTCATAATGAAGATTACACTAAATCTATTCATCAATATTTCCATTCCCCATGCACATACACAAACAATATATCTAACAAATCCTATTGTAGTAAATTAAGTACTCTACAAAGCACCACCACAACCTAACTTTCCTTGCTTTTTCTTACCGACTAAACAACTCTTTCGTACCTACCCAACGTAATAGTTTTGCTGAAAATTTACTGCTGACTGCGAGGCTCTCTTCCATGGGAACACTTAGGCACTCACCAATTTCTTCTCGTTTTGGCCACTACATCTAACAAATCCTATTGTAGTACATTAATTACTTCTCTCACACTCCAATTTTCCAGACTAATACCCATTATACGAAATTAAGAAATTCCAGCTACCTGACGCACAGCGTCAGGGCAAAAAACTAGTAAGAAATAAAGTCTCTCAAGTGATGCTATCAGATGTCAAACGGCAAAAGCGATGAATTATTCCCGAAGAAGATCAATAACAAGAATCATAAAAAATCCCTAGGAACGAGGGCTACAACAACACTAACATCATTCTTACTCTTCGCCGATGAAAGATCTGTATTAAATTTAACTCATATAATACATACTTAGTAAAGGAGGAGGTAAAGTCGGATACTTACCAGGATAGGGCGTGCACATGGTTGAAACAGAACAAATCGATATTTCCTATCGTGTCCCAGGCTGACTCTGATTTGGATTCGAAGAGGAGGTAAAGTCTGATACTTACGTTGAAACAGAACAAATCGAGATTTCCTGTCGTGTCCCAGGCTGACTCTGATTTGGATTCGAAGAGGAGGTAAAGTCCGATACTTACCAGGATAGGGCGTGCACATGGGTGAAACAGAACAAATCGAGATTTTCTGTCGTGTCCCTGGCTGACTCTGATTTGGGTTCGAGGGCTCCTCCCATCTAGGGTTGCAAACGAGTCGAGTCGAATCGAGTTTTGAGCTAATCGAGCCGAGTCTCAACTAAATTTTACCAAACTCGAATTCGAGTTCGAACTCGACGAGCCGGCAAATTTAAAGCTCGAGCTCAACTCGAATCGATTCGAGTCGAGCTCGAGCTCGAAAAAAAATAAAAAATAATTATTTTATTTATTTTAAAAAAAATAAAATAATATTTTTTTCTTAACAAATAATAAAATATTAAGGATATATTTGTAATTTTACTATTAAAATAAGAAAATAAAAAATATATATACTTAAAATAAAAAAATAAAAAATATTATATATAAACACTCAAACTCGCGAGCCGACTCGCGAGCTAACGAGCTAAATATTTTGAGCTCGAGTTCGAGCTCGATTTCGACTTGAGCCAGCTCGAGCTCGATATTGATCGAGCTTGACTCGAGCCGCTCGCGAGCGGTTCGATTCGTTTGCAGCCCTATTCCCATCCTCAACGTTTAAAAGGATTTTTGTTTTGGGATTATTGTTACATTACTCTTTTAACATTCAGTATCACTGTCAATTTCCCCTTCAATATTATCTTTTAGTCGCTTTATTCCCAAAATTAGCAGTCAAATTTAATGTAGTTTGTTAATTAAAGTAAAAAGATATATTTAGCCCCTCTAACATATTATCGCTTTACCCCCATAAACTATAACATTATTATCAATTTACTCCCTAAAATTATTTTTTATATAATTTATCCCATTATTAAATCAATTTAGCAAGTTAAAAAACTTTAAAAGAAAGTACCCTCCTTTTTTATAATAAAAATAATAAAAATTTAGAGTGACTCTTATCCGTTATGGTATCAAGAAAAAGTCAAAGTATGAATTTCTTTCTTCTTGACAATTTTATTAATATTGAAAAAAAAAAGAAAGATAGGGAGGGGAAGAGAGAGAGAGAGAGAGAGAGAGAACTCAATTTTTAAAAAAAATACAAATAACAAAGAATTAAATACTTTTATTATTTTAAAATTATTTCCCTTTTCTGTTTACCAACAAATTCCAATTCTAATCCTGACAATATTAAAGTAATACAATAATGTTATACTCTTCTTTATCTTCTTTCTTTGAAAAATCTAATTTTTTTTCTCATTTTTTTCTATCTCTTTTTCTTTTCCTAATATTAATAAGTGTGAAAAAAGAAATTTGAGAAAACCTTTTATTTTTTATGTTTTTGAATCTCTTAAAGTGAAAAAAAAGGAAGAATAACCATGCCAATATTTTTATTTTTAATTATATATTAAAAAATGGAAACATATTTAAAAAATTTTGACCATACTAGTTAGATTAACGATGAGGTAAAATACCTAGAAAATAATGTTAGAAATTAAAATGATTGTACCACTATAATTTAAAGGGATAAAGTGATAATAGCAATGTATTTAATGCTATAGAATTAAAGGATATTTTTATCCAAAATTTCTTAACATTAGGCCTGTCAATCGGGCCTAATGAGCCGGGCTTTGATGAGTTCAAGCTCAACTCATTTAATTTGAAATATTTTCGGGTTTCGGGCTATGAGTTTTGGGTTCGTAAATGTGAAGCTCATACTCAGCTTACATAATATTCGGGTTGTGAGCCTTAATCGGGTTTAGCCCAAGCTCACTTATTACTCCTTAATTTTCTTAATATAATTACTATAACTATTAAGTTGTAAAACTAATTTAACATTTACAAGACTATAATATTAAAACTAAACATGAACAAATAATAGTTCTTAAAAAGTATATAAACCAAAAAAATTTTCAACAACTTTCCTTAGAAATTAGATTATGGAAGCATAGGCAAATATTTAAACGAAATAATACAAATTTTTTAGACCTTTTTTTATAACAAAATCAGTAGAATGATTTAAAGGAAAATACCCAAATATTAGCATAGTCTATAATTAACTTCAAAAGTTAATGGACTTCTAGAAGGCATAAGGTTTAATGCAAACAGAAATGATATCTTCTTCTAGCTCTGATGATCAAAATTCTTCATGATACACAGTCACTATTTATTTCTAAGCCATTCTCTACATATATACTCCATCCAATTGACTGATATTCCAAATTTTAGATTTTAGACCTAGTAATTAACTGTAATGAAAATATTAGAAGTAAACCAAATTATGAAACACCATGTATTGCCGACATAATTTTGGAACAGTCCAAGTCAAACATCAATCAACTTTTGAGATGGCAAAAGAGGATTTGGATTAAGAGAGGACAACCTTTTCCACGAAATGACTAAGGAAAAAGCCAGCTCTAAATTGAAATACTAAAAGCACTTTCCCCTAACATGATAAGAACTTTAGTAGAAAATGACTTTTCTCGACTCTTTGGCCCCTCCTTGATTCTTCTTCTAATATTGAATATTGGCTAGTAAGCTCATGTGATCCAAAGGGTGCCACGACATTTACTTTAAAGTTAAAGAAAATTAAGTACCAATTATGTGATCAGAAATGAAATCAGATAAAAGAAATTAATCAATTTCATGGGCTGCATCACACTACCCAACCTATATCCACAGAACTTCTGTACTGTCCCAACGTGTTGAAAAAGTTAAAGTTTTTTTTTTTTTCTGATAAAGGAATTTATAACCGTTATTAGAGAGTGTACGCTGTTTAAATCCTGCACTGTGTAACTCTTTATTTCCAAAATGTCAGAGATAGGACTGAGACTTATTTTTTCCCCCTTTTATTTGATTTTCAAAAGAATAGTCTGTCATTTATTGGATGTCCCAAATGATATTCTTGAATTATGTACCACAAACAAGCAGAAGTTTGCACACTGCGATGCCTGCAGAATATGAAACTGATTTATTTTAAAACGGTACAATTTCTCCAAAATTATGAAATCCATAAATAGGGTTTCTTTATAAATTTCTTATTTTTGCTAACATGATTTTCGAACGTTCTACAAACAAGAGATTTGTCTACTTTTCCATTATATTCATCAGGTAGTCCAAGCCATAGCAAGTCAAGCATCAATCACCTTTTGAGATGGCAAGAAAATATTTGGATTAAGAGAGGACTACCTTTTCATGATATGATTAAGGAAAAGGCCTCAGATTATATTGTTTGATTATGTTTTAACAACATATTAAAGAATTCAATAGAAATTATAGCATGATCAGACTAAAGAATGTATTTTTGAAGAGAGGGTTGTACAACTATGGTTTCCTTCAATTCACGGTGTTCCATCATACGATGTAATCCATTTCTGCAGTACACCTGTTCTGTCTCATGATGGAAATTACAATCTTCGAAAAGCAAAAAGTTTGGTTTTGATTGAGATTTTTTTTTTTTAATTTCCATAATTTCAGAGTTGAAAATGATTAGACCCTTTAATGGAATAAACATACAAAATTTCCATTATTATGGTAGCTTTCGATGTTACTAATTTATCTGGGCTCCACAGGAATCAAATAAAGTGACTCACTAACCAGATCTTTTTGCTCAATTAGGCGTTTTACTCGATTCCTTATGGAATTCTCCTTAAGATTTTGTAAAAACATATGGTATTAGACGATTTTGAGCAAGTTTAGTAATAATATTTCCCTTTAAAAATCACAGTGACCAACAATAAGATATCATCCCAACATTGAAAATTCCAGTTGAACAATAATAATTGAAGATATGATGCATCCCTTTACCAAAAAAAAAAAAAAATTCTATTTGCCCATCATCTTAAATTAGTAATCCAAACTTCGTCTTTCCCATTTTTCCCTTTCTTTCCATAATGTACTCAGACGCTTAAGTAAAACAATATGAGCATAAAAAGAAACAACATTCCCAATTTCTATTGCGCCAACTTTTCCCCTCCCTTTTCTCTAACATTCTTTTTCATAATATTGCCCATATATAAAAACAAATTTTAATTGCATTGCTTGAATATGACTTTCTCTCCATGTTTGACGACAAAAATAAGAAGTTAGAAACACAAACCCAAAAAAAAAAGGATTAAATACCCTGGAGAAATTTATTACTAAATTAAACTATTATAATATTGCAGGATAGGTAATTGGTTGGGTTATGGACAGGTGAGCATATGTATATTAAGTTATTGATTAATTATGGGCTTGTACTTTGGCCCAAAGTCACAGCTTCTTATAGTACAAGATAACATCTGCTGAAATTTTGATTGCAAATCACGGCCTTTTGTTTCGCAGCCAAGTTTTTAAAAATCTTGTAACAGACAAACTTGACAAAAAATTTAGCTTCCAAACAAGGCCAATTATTCCATAACTAGACACTAAGCTGACCTCACTCATTGGTAAGAGCATATAAATACAGAGTCATCCTGCTGTCAGATTCAAAACTCGAATGTTGTGTCTGATAGTTGCGGATGGACAGAGTAATGAGAGGGATACGAGGGTTTCCTTTTTTTTTTAAAAAAAAAAAAAAAGAGCATATAAACACAATGTAGTGAAACTAATGCATTAATAACAAATTCCACTTTGCAAAGATTGGTTGGTTGGAATGGTAATTAGCCAATTAAGATAATAGGGAAAGGGTAAATCTGCAATAATCCTTTGCACTTGGGCTAAGTACAGCATCTTAAATGGAGCTTATCATAGAATAAATGACCCAAATGAGTAAATAATCAATTTGGACGACCTTTTTAGTGCTCTTATCGAAACCATTTTTGAGATAAACTCCACTTTACCATACATAAAGCAAAGTCACGTCAGTCAGACAAATGTATAAACACAATCGGGTTTGGACTAAGTATGGTTGGCCTTATGTGCGTTGATATTTATAATTTTTTTTATGATTTGATTTACCCTCATTTAATTTTGTTGTATTTAATGACGTATAACAAAAGTTACATGAGCATATACTTAATTATGAAATACACTAAAATTTTGAAAGTGTACGTCAAATCGTAAAAAGAATATATCAACTAATTGTGTCTAAATTAGACCAACCAACTGAACCTGCACCGTTCACTACATTCGAAAGAATAATGCAAAATCAATCACATCTTGCGGTCTAACAGAATTTAAACAATTGCCATCCAATCAATCACAATTGCTCTGTTGATAGCTCGGTCAAAAGCAAATGCAATGTTGCTTGTCCGTTCATATTGGAGAAACTCACAAGCACACGTGCCTGCTCTCCTCTCCTTGATCCTCATATTTGGGAAGATGTTTAAAACGCCTCTCACATTTTACAAGATGACTTTTTTCGTCCCTCACTTTTAAAAGTGTAATTTTACATCACTTACAAATTCAAATTAACCAAATTTGGTCCCTACCTAAGTTTTTGACTAATTTTTTACCGAAATCCACCATGTGACTTGCATGTGATTATTTTTTAAGGACAAAATTGTCATATCAAATTTTTACATAATCTGATTCATAGTCCCTCATATTTCACAAAATGAATTTTTTGGTCCCTAACATTTTACAAAATGAATTGTTTCGTTCCTCACATTTCAAAAAATGAATTTTTCCATCCCTTACATTTTTCAAAATGAATTTTTTCATCCCTCATTGATCATGTGTATGAATAGATTTTTTTCTATAAACCCACGTATATGTATATTTGATTTAATCTGAATACTACAAATAACATGTAATTTATCTCTATTGGATTTCATCTAAACACGCTAATTGTAGTTGTACACATGCTATTCAATAGATATATATAGGGGTTTGTTTGAAACCCATGTATATATTTATATGATTTCACTATTTGAACCTATTCAATATTTGTGACATTTCTATTTTGATAATAATTTATTTATTGAATTGTCTAATAAGTTCATCTAATTAATGAGTCCTAACTCGAATTTTATAATTGTGCTAATAAATTTCAGTTTAAATGCGAAATTTCTACTTGACACTTTTAAGACCAACAGTTGAATTACTTGCCTTGTGATTGTCTTAAAATTTGAAAATGCCAATCACTAATTTTTTTTTGTCATACTTTTCTTTTGTTTATTTTTTCTGTCCAAATTTAATTCGATATAAACACTCGATAATATTTAGGATTAAATGTCTTCTTTATTTTCAAATTTTGAGTAAAAGAAAATTAAAATAAGGGAAAAACTAACAATTTTTTTAAACCCATGTATATATCTATTTGATTTCACTTGAGCAGTACGAATAGTATGTAATATATCACTATTTGATTTCACATGCTATTCGTACTGTTCAAGTGAAATCAAATAGATATATACATGGATTTAAAAAAAATTATTCACACAAATGATCAATTAAAGATGAAAAAATTCATTTTGAAAAATGTGAAGGATGAAAAAATTCATTTTGTGAAATGTAAGGGACGAAAAAATTTATTTTATGAAATGTGAGGGATTATGAATCGAATTATATAAAATTTGATTTGACAATTTTGCCCTTGAAATATGATCACGTGCAAGGCACGTGGTGAATTCCGATAAAAAACTAATCGGAAACCTAGGTAGGGACCAAATTTGGTCAATTTGAATTTGTAAGGGATGTAAAATTACATTTTTAAAAGTGAGGGACGAAGAAAGTCATCTTGTAAAATGTGAGGGACGTTTTGAACGATTTTCCCTTCTTTATTTATTCTTTTTTATTTATTTATTTAAACAATTTTTTATTCTTTTTTATTTATTCTTTCATGATTGTTATCAAGTTTTTTCATGATTGATGTGGTACCTTTGCGTCATAAATACTTTAGACAGATCAATCTCATTCAAACTAAATCCGGAAAACTATCACGAGCTAATGTGAATGAATCACAACTATTTAGGCATAGGTTTGATGAGGTCGTTTTACCCTCGGATTTGCTCCTTTAATTCATAATAACAAGAAAATTATGAGCAAAATTTTTCATCTTTAAGTGAAACCCATATTCAAAATGTTGTTGAAGCGGTCTTAATTTAGTGATTAAGATTGAAATCTCACGATTTAGAAGTTTTGAATTTAAATCTCTTCTCTATCTTCTTACTTCTTAACCTACTCCTCTTCTACTAGAAAAAAATTAAAAATAAAAAAAATTAGGAGATGTTTTAAGGATGGCAATAGGGGCGGGTGCCTGCACGGGGACTAATGGGACGGGTGGGGGGGGAATTTTTCCCCCCATTTAGAAACAGGGCGGGGGAGCGTACCCCGCCCCGCCACCCACTTAAAAATATATATAAATAAATATATATGTAATTATATATGTAATATTTAATTTAATTAGTTACAAATTTATGATAATGATATTATTAGTTATATGTCTTATATAATGTATATTAGTATATGTAATATAATTGATATTATCAATTATAGTAATAATTATATATGTCTACTAATAGAAATTATTAATTAGTTATACTAAATTTACTAATACATTTATATTAAATCCTTAATTACACTTAATACAATAACATTTTTTCTCAAAAATAAAAAGCACAAGTACAATAATAATTAGTGATTATATTTGTGCCAAAAGTGAAAACTTGACTACTTTAGTTATATTTATTTTATCATATTGGATTGTACTCAAATAATTTTTGTTTGATTGTTTTTGTAAATTTCATTTGTGAAATTACAATGAATAATAATTTGGTGATATGTTGATATTTTAGTACTTGATTATTTACTAAAATTTAAATATAATAAATTTTTATTAATTCTGTGAGGGCAAGCGACGGCGGGGATGGGGGCGGGGCGGGGGGAATTTGTAGGCAATGGGGCAGCCCCGCCCGCGTCCCCTGTCCCAACCCCGCGCGGTTGCTATCCATAGATGTTTTCCTTTTGTGTATTTTGATTCAGCATGCAGGGACGTCAATAGGATTTGAGAAATATAGGCATTCTCTTTCTTACCCAAAAAAGAGGAAAGGGAAAAAAGGAAAATAGAGATGGTGGATGAGGGAGAGATTGCACAGTCATTGATATAACTAGACCACAAAAAGTGGATGAGCGCAGACTGCGGCATCTTCTTGATTTGCTTTTGCAATTCATTGCATTGTTCACAAGGGTCGAAACAGGAAATGGCTGGCACTTGGCTCCAAGCATATGTCTTAAAATGATTTTTCCTGCTTGTCTGCTTGACTATCATGCCTGCCTCTATTATTGTTTATTTTGTCTACACAATCAGTTTTGAGGATTGACACCATGCATGTATACTCTTGCAAAAGAAAAAAAATTAAAAAAATGATTTTGGCATGGCAGAGATCAATGATTTTATCTGCTCCTACCTACGTGCAACATATCCTATGATGAGTAACACTTTAATCAATTATTTCATTTTAATCCTTTGGTGACTTCTTCTTTTTTCTGTGTAATATATTCTGAGAAATATAATTTTTATCGTTTTGTTATAGGATAATATGATCCTTATATTCTTAGAATCAGATGAATACACCGGTTTTCCAAAAGTAACAAGATTTCTTAGGTTTCATTGCTCCCTACGTAAAAGTTTCTCTCCATTTCCTTTTCCTTTGATGATTTTGGATTATTAAAATTTTAGAAAATAACAACAACGTGCCACCCTTTTTTGTTTTGATTTGGAAGATTAATATACTTAACAAATGAACTTTCTAAGAAATGGATAATTATTGTGAGTGCTGAGATAGTGCATGCAAAATAAATCCGGAAGTACAGAAGTACATTCTGTAGACTGTTGAAACTAATGGAAGAATTTTGTTTATTTTAAGAACTCAAATATACGTCTAAGTATACTAACAACAAATACACAAGAACAAGAACAATTTTAATTGTTATAATGATATCTAAGGGTCGTACTCTTCTGACGACGAAGTACAATCTAGTTAATAAAACGTTTCACCTATAATCGAGAGGATACAATTTGAGTCACTTCTTCTAACAATGAAGTACAGACTAGTTAATAAAAACGTTTCACTTATAATCAAGAGGATATGATTTGAATCATCATAGAAGTAAATAAGAAATCACTATTGATCCTTTAAAAAGAAAAGAAAAAAAAATTGGACCAAGCTTTTCTCCTCATTCTTAGTGCATTGCGTAGCTTGACTCCTTTCCTCTAAATTTAGACTATGGAAACCTGTGGCCGATATTGAACCACAAAACGACACTACAATTTTTTTTTTCAACTTTTTGTGGATAGCATAATTAATAGAATGACTTAAAGTAAAATACTGAAATATCAATATAGACTTCTACAGTGTATAATGAGTAATTCAAACAGCTTACTTTGATATTTTCAGTTGTATAATAGGATATAAGTTCAAATAGAAATGTTTTTTTTTTCCCGAACTATGATCTCAAGAATTCTACGTGATCGAATTCGTCCGCTATTTATTCCTAAGTCAAATTTTTTTATTCGATTCTCGATGTAGATTTCAACCTTAATAAAAAAAAAATTGTGCGAGTACTTCAAAATTATTAAACTCATAAAATGGGGTTTATCTATAATTTTCTTTCTTAATTTTGCAGCTAAAAGACATTGTACAAGCATCCCAAAATTATGAAATCCATAAACAGGGTTTATCTATAACTTTTCTTAATTTTGCCGACATGAATTTCCAACAGTCCATAAATACATTTCTCTAGTTCCTGTATATTGATCAAGTGGTCCAAGTCGTAAGAAGTCAAACATCAATCACCTTTTGAGATGGCTAGAAAGGATTTAAATTAAGAGAGGACTACCTATTCATCATATGATTACGGACAAAGACAATTTTATAATTATAATTAAATAAGAAAAAGACTTTCCCCTAACATGATAAGAACTTTATTAAAAAATGACTTCTCATCGACTCTTCCGCTGCTTCTTGACTGTTTCCTCTATTGAATGCTGGCTACTAGGCTCATGTGAGCCAAAGAGTTCCACGACATTTGATCTAAACAGCTTTAAGGTTTTTTTTAATATATATATATAAAACATCACACTTTTTTTTATTAAAATTGACACTACTGGTAGAAGTTATATCGTCAAATTAACATAAACAAATATTAAAGAGCAGAATTAAAAAATGGATATTATAGATCTGAAAATTGGATGAAATTTACACTATAAAACTCCAAAAAATATTTTTAAAAAATAAGGTAATATAATTGTAGCCTCACGAACTTTCAGGATTATATAATAGTTATTAACTTATCAGAAGCGAAATCAAATTAAACCATATTAATTTGAAGATGGTGTACGTCCACACAATCATGCTTTTCTTCAAAATGGTACATGTACTCCAAAATTATGAAATCCATAAATAGGGCTTTTCCATGCCTTTTTTCTTAATTCTGGCTGACATGTTTTTCAAATAGTCCAAGAATTAGAGATTTGTTTACATTTCCCTATATTAATCAAGTGGTCCAAGTCATAAGAAGTCACTGATCAATCACCCTTTGAGACGGCAAGAATAAGGATATGCATGATCAAGAGAGGACTAGCTTTTCATGATATGATTAAGGAAAAAGCCAATTCTACAATAGTATGAAACAAGAAAAGCACTTCCCACTAACCTCGTGATAAGAACTTGATAGAAAAGAGCTTTTCTTGATTCTTCGATCAGCTGCTTCTTCCTCAGCTGTATGCTGGCCACACAGCCTCGTGTGAATTAGAGGAAGCCACGACAGTTTTTTCATACTTAAATAAATAAAAGGATTAATTGGTAATAATTATTGGATGATCACAAATGAGATAAGATTAAAAGAATATTTGAAGATATCGTAAGTACACATAATTGGTCACTATATTTTTCTTCAATTTCCTGGGATGCCATCACACTACCCAACGTGTCGCAAGTCGCAATCTTCAAAAAGTTGAAGTTTGGTTTTAGTTGAGATGTATTTTTTATTTCCAAAATGTCATAGATCAAATAAGATTTTCCTTTTATTGTCATGCCAGATGTCCTAGATATAATTTTTGAAGTAATACTCTATCATTTGGATCCTAATATGATATAGTTTAATCATTTTTATTGGATAGTCAATAGTTTCTATTGGATGATCATCAATATAATCAGACAAAAGAACATATTTATGGACAAGGTACACACAACTATTTGAAGATATTCCCTTCAATTTAATTTCATGGTAAGCCATCACAAGATACAATCCATTTCTGCGTTACACCTTTTTTTTTTTTTTTTTTTAGTTCTGCTTTACATCTGTACTGTCCCATGATGGAATTTGTAATCTTGGAAAAGTTAAAGTTTGGCTTTAGTTCAGATGTATATTTTATTTCCAAAATGTCAGAAATCAAAATAAGATCTTTTCCTTCTTGAGTTGAGTTATCATGCAAAATTTTTCATTGAGTATTCAAATGAATAATTTATCTGTCATTTGTTTGGTACAGTGTCCTAATTTTCGGTGTCTTAGATGACAATGTAGTATGGGCAGTAGACGTTTGAACCATTGCAACATCTGTAGATTTCATTTTATTTTTTAACCGAAGACTCCAAACATTGCAGGGAGAAAGCGAAAACCGAAGAGCTTGGCAGTGAAACTAGATTTCTTTTTTTTTCTTTTTTTTTTTCATTTTTTCGTCTAAAAGGTGACTTCAAATCTTACAAAGGAGATAGGAGAAAGGAAGGGTTTGAGAGTCAAACTAGAACGTTACAAATACCTAATTAATGTTCCTATCAATTAAACTGAATTTTGGGAACACGTTTATAGAATTTTAGGTGCACAAAGAAAAGTAGAAAACTTTACGATATATAGGCCAACATATTCAGCCTACAACTTGAAGAATTAAGTAGTAATTATTCGATGATCACAAATGAAATCAGATTCAAAGATTTTTTTTTGAAGATAGTTTGAAGATAGCGAACGTACACACAATCATATTTTCCTTACAAACTTCATGGGATGCCAGGACAGTGTCCCAACTTGTTGGAAATCGAAATCCTCGAAAAGTTGAAGTTTGGTTTTAGTTGAGATGTATTTTTTATTCCGAACATGTCCAACAAACATAGGACTTTTGTCATTGTCATGCAAGAAACTTCAATGTAAAATTCAAAGTACGTGGCACCCTATCATCATTTTGGTTAGAAAGATGTGGGGTAATGTTGGGTGTCTCACCTGATATTAGTTATTTAATTATCTACTAATAACACCTTAACAATTAAATAGTAAATATGAATTATTTGACGATTACACATAAAATCAAATAAAAATTACAACGTTGAAGATGCAGTTTCATGGCATGCCATCACATAATACAACCCTTTTATAATTATAATCACATAAAGTGTAATTTTAGCTAAAATTATGTACTATCAATGAAGCACTATGAGTCTACGACTGATACCATATCCATGAAACTGAATTAATCTGAAAATTTTGTGTACAAAAAAGAAGAAATTATGATATTAAAATCTTAATCCAATAGAGAAAAGTATGTGTATTTATATTGAGGTTCTTGCACCCAACTTAGAATGAGAAATGATTCATGAATAAATCTTGGAATGAGGACAGAATTAGTATCACAAACGAGATTATGGTCAAGCAGCTTAGGTAATTTGACTGCTTATTAGTTGTTAACACAATGATAAAGAAAACGATGTACTCAATAATTCCAAACTAAGCACGTGGTTTGGCACTAATAACTAGCAAATCTGATAATTTAATAATCTTAATTGCATGTCCCTGATACATAATCATGTATATTAATCTGGTCACCAGTCAAAGTTTATTAGAAGCTTTATCATAATCACGAAGTTTGATCTGATGATGCTGACAGTCCAACAATTCATTCAAGAAAGTGGATATATAATAGATTAATTAAGGGTTTCAAAAGGTTAATTGTCAATGGGGCTAACTCAAGAAATGAGACATGTACACTTCTTGATAAGGGAGGATCCTGGTAGAGTGTGAACTTTTGAAGTCAAACTAAAAAGTGGCTGAATCTTCAAATGATTATAGAAATGGAACAGCATGTGATCAGTTTAGGTTGAGATGATACTTAACTATGTAAATAATAATTAATTGGGATTAATCTAGAATTATACATACCTAGAGAAATACTAGTTAGGATTAATCTAGAATTATAATAAATGGTCTATATATATTATTATAGATATATAAAGGACAAGTAGTTCATTTATCATTCATGGTTTTTTTTTTCTTTTGTCATTTTTTCTCAAGAATATTGGTCTTGAGGATCGAAGTGGATACCATTATAGTCGTATGATTGTTATAACAAGCTTTTATGTTTTAGGAACTACTTACGATTGAATAACTAAATCATGCAAAGATTTAATTTGGAAGCCTGTTTAGTTCTTGTTGAATTTTGGATATCGTTCAACTATAAAACTTAATGACAAGAGAAGCACTTCCAAATACCAATATATTAGTTTGATTTAATTATAAAATTTTGAAAAAGTGTGTTGCAAACAAGGAGTCGACATAAATTGTTGCTTAATTGGAACATGCTTACACTAAAAAATTCCTCAATTTGATTTTGGTTTTCTATAAATTATCTCCTAAAATTTGACTACGCAATTACAACAAATTATCAGCTTATATTATTGATTTTTATATTCAATTATAAAGATATCATTAAAGCTTATGTACTTCAAAGCAACTTCAGGAGCAAATCATCCGCCAACCTGTACCTCAACCAACATTTTTGGATGCACAGACTGCAAAGAGGATATGCAGATAATGAAGACAAAGTCACCTTTTTGTTTTGAAGGTGGGAAGAACCCAGAGAGGATCAGATAGGAGATATGCTTTTCCTAAATAATTGAGAGTTGACCCCTAGTGATGGGAGGATTTATCAAATCGAATAAAGAAAAAAGAGGACAAGTAATGTACTGATATTTGAAATATTATTTAGAATAATTATTGTAATATTTTTTTATGATATGATGTATATGAGATAAAAATGTAGTTGAAAATATAAAAAGATGGGTTGAAAAAATCTGTTTAAAACGTAAGCAAAATAATATTTGAAATAATTTTGCATCCAAACACCCCAATATTATCTTTCTAATAAAGCTAAGTCGAAGAAGGAGAAGGAAAATAATATGGCAATACCCCTTGTATGGGGAATAATCACATGGCACCAATTTCTTAGGTGAACTTAATTCTTATTCCTCCAATAATACCTGCAAAGGTTCATACGTCTATAATTATGCTTCCAGAGACATGCTGGGGGACAAGAAACCTTGAATTTTGAAGCTTTGGAGCTCTTACTACTTGATCAATGAGCAAATTTCTTGTTGGCATTTAAGCAAGATAGAATAAAAGTGACCTTGTTAACTTTAATCTAAATTTGAATATAAACCAGAAATGTCCAAAAAATTGAACATATACAACAATTCTAAATTTCTATTTGAGTTTAATCTACTTACAAATCATGGTATATAATTTTACATAAACAATCAAGTGCTTCAATTCAGTGCTGTAATGTTGATCACTATGCCATTTATCCCAAAAAAAAAAAAAAAAAGGCCACTCTTGTTTGACTGCTGAATTCTGGTTCGACTCTTTCGCCCAATCCCTTGCATGGTTGGTGTGGATTATTATACTGCATATCTGATATACATATGATAAGGACAAAGTGACCTTTTTGCTGTAAAGTTGGGGAAAACCAAGAACAGATCGACTAGAGATATCCTGTTCCTAACCACTTCGAGATCGATCAAGTGATGCTTTGCTGGTTACGTGTCTAATTCCCCTTGCATCTTGTAAGTCGTTGCATGATGTATGTACAAAGACACCCGTGGAAAGTAATTAGGTTAACCTTATTTTCTTGATGATAGCTAGTATTTTTTAGACCAGGTAAAGGGAAAATGTCATTCCAATTAACCATAGTGTATATGGTCGTACTGATGATGTAAAAATATTGTTTTTATTTGGCATGTATTGCATTACAAAAAAAATATCATTTCCAATTAATCATAGCGTATATGGTCATATTGATGATGTAAAAATATTATTTTTATTTGACATATAACGCATTACAAAAAGTGCAATAATACTTTTTAGATAATTAATTTCAATCAGAACTGCGTCAATTATCATGAAACTTATCTTCTTGTTTTCTTTTGCCAAGTTTGACTTATCATTGATTACCATGAATTATTGGAAAACACTTACTTTATTCACCACTCTGCAACATTTAGACGGCTTAAGCAAATAGTTGATGGTAGTGGCTGCAGAAATTCCAGGAAGACTGTTATCTAAATCTTCAACTAGTGATATTGCATATAATTGATCATCATCACCAATAAACACCTAATTAGAGACAAAGGAATAATTAAATCTTACAACAACTTCCAGATGCAAATTAACAACCCCCATCTTCCTGGAAGCATTAAATAATTGCTTTCTCTACACTGCAGATGGGATTATGTTTATGTTCATACGTGCTTAATAAAATATAAGTCACCTTTTTGTTTTAATTAAGGGGAAAATCGAGGGAGATCAAGTGGAGATTTCATTAGACCTATGATAACTCCAAACCATTTCAGACCAAGTGATTCTTGCTTTGATGGGCTGTTAGTGCAATTAGGCCAATTATTTTAAACCAAAAAAAAATTCCAATAATTGAAGAAGATGTTCTTATAAATATACCTGTATCTGTTCACCTTTACAAAGTATCTATTCTTCAGCTATCTAAAAGTGTTCATCTGTCCACTCTATACTCCATTAACAGCTTGATCTCCTTTGCAGAAAATCCCCATTTCTCAAAGCCTTAGCAGCATTCAGCTACCCCGGTTGATTGAGGTTAGTTTTCCATCTATATATACAATACATACATATTGTTTACTTGCTTCATTTTTGACATTCAAGAGTTTCTTGAGTGGCCCATCAAGCTTAGGGTTGAAAGTGTGGTTAGAATTGGGAGCATTTCACGAGCACTAGTTGAACACGTTATGCTTAGTTTGGGGTATATTTTGTTAAATTATTTTTTTTCAGAATCACCATTATGGTTACAAAATCTTGTTTGCATAACGTTGGAGTAGTTTTTAATAAAAATGTAAAAGGTGTTTTAGAGTTTCAGATGAAGATTTGACATTTATCGTGAAAGTTTTTGACAAGCAACTATAATTAGTGACAAAGACGATTTTTTTCAAGGACTCGTAAAGTCAAGTCTGAAAAAGATGACTCTTTTTTAGGTGCATTAATGCTATAATCACTCCACTTTTTGTTAATGACAAATCGTTTTCTTCAATTACTTTTGCGAAAAATCCAAAAAAGATGAAGCGCTATTAACAATAGTCGTTAGAGTACGACATTAATAAGACTCTATCAAGTATTCTACTATATATTTTAGAGAATAATTATGGAAAAATTTCGTAGCATGAATAATTGCAGCTTTACAAGAATTGAGTAGTAGTCTTTTCCAAGTATTTATTCAAAACAACACGATAAATTTCTTCAACTTTTAGCCTAAATTGAGGCCTAAATCTGTAAGTAGGAAAAGTAAAGTTTAAAATAAAAGCCAAGTAAACTACACTGTATAAAATGAACCATCCAAAATTGCAAATTGACCAATAAAAATTAATAGACCCTCAGTCAGTTGTCACATCCCAGAGTCAACAGTCACCGTACTACTGAGGGTTGTACCTCTAGTAAGAAAACTGGTACATTTGAAGCTTCGAAATTCGTCATTGCTGCTGTCACAGTCATGTCACAATAAACCACAGGACTTGACAGTTTTAATTTCTATGATCCATCATATCATCTATTTTCAATCTCTATCAGTCATTTCTTAGTTTTGCTAGTTCAATTTTACCAATAATATTTGTTTATATTATAAACATGTTTTTTTAATTCACTTTTTTATTTTACATACATCACATCATAACAAATGGGGCTGGCCCATCACATTACAGCCCCATTATATTGATTTTTTTCTCTTTTCTTCTAGGTATACCCGTTTGGATTGCTATTTTTTGAAATTTTTATAAAAAATATATTATAATAATTTGATACATATGAGGTAAAAGAATTGACTAAAAAATATGTTCACGAAAAATGTAAAATTTTTTTAAAAAAATTACAATCCAAACAAAGCAATTTCCAAATTTTTCTCTCTTTTTTTTTTGGTCTAGTTACAGAATTTTGAACTAGGTGGAAGTAATTCCATTTTGACAAGTAATTTTTTTAAAATTTTCTTCTTACAAGATATATGCTACTAGTACTACTAGACATACTTCTTTTGTATTTATATTTTTTTTTTGTTTTTTAGTGTTAAAGGTCCATGATAATCCAACAGCCTAACCAGCCATGTGCGGTCAAATATCCCTAGGATTCTGCTTTCTAATAATGCGAAGGCAAATACACTTGTAGACCTACCATTAAAGTGGATTTGATTGAGTTTTCTGTTTTCAGGAAAGGGAAATTTGTTTTTTGGGTGCTCTAAGACTAAGAGCACATTGTAAGAATTGATTTGGTGTCACTTTTTGTGTAAATTTTTTTTTTTGCCTAAAATATATGTACTTCAGAAAAAGCTGAAAATAATTTTAGAGTTCTAATAGTAGTTTATCTTCTTTTTTCTGTGTATTTATCATGTGTTCTCCGGGCATGAAATGAGGGGAAAAAACCCCATTTTAAGAAAGAGAAATTAGAGGAAATCAAACGATATATTTGACCCTTAGGTAATGCAATTTTATATGATTAATGAAATGTTCACGTACTTGAAACTTGAAAAAGTATTAAATGTTTTTACTTACATCATAAACACAATTTTCAACTCATTTTTTAAATTTCTGACCACTTTTTTATTTCATATATATTACATCACTCTTATTTTATATATATATCATATCATAAAAAGCGATGCAGTAATTATTTCAAATGATACTTATCCAAACACAGTCTATTCGGGCTAAGCCGGTTATTATTAAGTCATTCTTGGATATTAAATGCCTTAGTTTTTTTTTCTTTTTTAATCTAAAGGAACATATGGACGAAAGAAACTTTCTAGTCCAACTATATCAATACTGCGTAGCTGGTAATGGACCCTTCCAGTTCCCATCTTCACAAAATTAAGGGTTATCCATATCAGTTTGCTTCTTCATCATTCCATAAAGTGTCTTGTCCAATAAATTCAGAAATTTCTTTTCACAAAAATTTGTGTCCAGCATATTCTTTCTTTAATTTTTGTTTTTTTAAAGGAGGAGAATGATATTTTACTTCTAATCTATAGACCCTATGCATTTTTTTCTCTCTTTTATTTTTTTTCAAAAGCCGGAGAATGATATTTTATTTCTAAGCTATAGACCCTATGCATTTTCTTGTACTTTCTGGAGTTCAGAAAGTAACAAGAGGGATGTCATGTCCACTTTCCTTTTTGTTTCACTTTTTTTTCCTTTTTGGGTTATCAAACTTGTCTTTTCATCTTTTGAACGGCCAAAAAAAAGAGCAAGATTTCATCTAAATGTCATCTTTTTTTTTGGCTTAGCCCCTTAAAAAATTGAAAGTTTTCAAAGATATCCCTTATAGAGTTATAGATAAAAAAAACTTGCTTACAAAAAAAATTTGAAAAATGAATAACATTACAAACCTATATTTTTTAATTACACTCCTATACTTAGATATGTATAAAGTTTGTCCCTTAAAGTAAATGTTCTTCTTCCCTTTATGTCCAAAGTTGTTTTGCCTGGCTATGTGAATGTGAGTATAATAAAATGATCACAAAAGATTCTGAAGAATTCTATGAATGCGTCGAGGAGGCCTTAATCTAATAATTAAAATTAGAATCCAGAAATTAATAGTTTTAGATTCTAATTCTTCGGCTCCTGCCTACTTTTTAAATTCCACCCCTTTCTGGTTAGAAATTTTTATTTAAATTCTAGCGAATTTTAAAAAAAAAAAAGAAATTGGTCTATAACATTCACTTGCGATCCTTACCATGATGAACCTTAATTGATGCCACGTGAGTTCCTTTTTTTGGTCCAATTCTGCATCCTCTCAGTTATTCACCTCCCTACTACGTGCCCATTTACAGCTTCTCCTGCTTCTACATCTCTATATAACTGCACCACCATCTCAGCACTGTGTGTTGTGTGTGTAAAACTTTCTGCATGCAAAAGGGCAAAGAAGATTGCAGAAATGAAGTACTGAAAGCTAAAGATGATCCAAAATGGAAACATTTTGGCTTGCTTTTCTACTGGCAAAGAGAAAACAGAAGCAGTAAATACTAATCAATGCAATTTTTAGGGTCTTGTGTGTCACATATACACCCGTGTGGTTCTCCGTACAAGAAACTTAAGCTGCACAAAATCCAAAGGTTAAAAGCCATAATATGATGGTATCTGTCCTGGATCTACCATATGATGTGTATATCCTCTATCATAATTAATGTTCTTGAAAATCATTTGATTTTTTTTCTTGTTGCATATTTAGGCTACACGCCAACAAATGTTCTTTATGTTAATGGCCAACTAAAAAGATACCCTATTATCCTTCAATTATTGGGGCATAAAAGTTTTGATCCTCAAAATCACTTTGCAGTGAATTGCAGTTTAATCCCTCATCTTCTGATTTTGATGTGCTTGAACCTTTTACGTTTTGATTATAAGTCTCGATCAAACCCTTCATTCTTTTTCTTTTTTCCAATTTTGGCACGTCTAAATCCTCTTTTTTTTTTTTTGAATTATCTTTTTTAGGATTCTCAATGGCAAAGCGAGAGAGCAAATAATATCAAGAAATTCTAAGACTAAAATATAAGGGTTCAAAGTAGGATAAAACTAGAAAATAACATGGACCCAAAAAGGCAAAATATAATATAAGATGTGTACTACTTTTCCTAGCAAAAAAGAAGAAGAAGACAAAAGAGGTCCTACATCTATATCTATATTCAAATTTACACGATCAACTTCTTAATTAATTAATTCATTCAATTGACAAAATCTCAGCGGTTCACCAACGAAATCCTACACTCCCTCCTAATTGAAAATCTCTAAATTGATCTAAATTGATGAAATAAGATTTGTTTGATCATTGATGCTACACTCCAAAAATTTGCACATGCTACCAAGATTTTTGCTTAAGATAACAAAATTCTATTGAAATAAAAAAGATTCTAAACAATAACAAAAACAAGAAAGAGACTGCCACTCTGCCAGTAAGGTTTGCTACTTAGACACTTGTCACTTGATGCCCATTCTTTTTTCCTCATTTCCTCCTCCTTTATTTTGCTCCAGTATTCTCTCAGGAGACAGCTTCACTTCTGAGCTACCACTCCACCCCCACCCCCATCCACTAGCCTCCAAGAAAATATGACTTCTATGGATTTGGACCTCTTCACATAGAATGTCACAATGTGTGTGTTTTCAGTGAGTTTGTGGGGGTGTGTGTGAGAGAGAAAAAAATACTGGAGAGGAGGAACAACTAGACAACCTCACAGCCTGTATGCATGTGTCCAAGGCTCAGTTTTTTAGCTTTAATTTAATCCCTTTAATTTATTATAATTATTCTGCCGCTCTCCCCATCAGTGATTACCTATGTTTCCTTCATTCCTTCATCTTCTCGATTTATTCAGTAATTTTTCAGAGCTACTCTCCAAAAATTTTGAAGTTTCCTAGGATTATTCTAAACAAAGGGTAATGGACAAATGCCTAATGCCTTTGGTCTCAAGTAAATAAAGATTCAATTTTGATTAGTAGTACTAATTTTGATAGATATTGTTATCAGTTGGATTCATTTCTGGGTTTCTAACCTGGGTTCTTTTTCTTTTCTTTTTTTTTTTGTTTCTTTGTTTTTCGCTCTTCGCAGCTTTTTGGCTCAAGTGGGATTCTTGAAATTCGCGTAGAATTGACTTTGGATGGTGTTTTGAGAGAGGTGACAGCACATTGAGGAGAGAAAGAATTCAATTCTCAGAGTGGCAGCCGAGTAGAGTAAAAACACAACCTATTATAGGCTTCTCTAGTCTTTATACAATTTATCTGCAGCATTCATAATCAGTAGTATCTGTGGGTGCCGCTTCTGCTTGTCCCTAGAACAAAATTTTTCATCAAATGCCACAGATCTCGAGACCCTTTTGATAAAAGCCAATTCTTTGGTAGTTTTGGACTGTAAAATGAGCTGGGATTTCTGTTTGAGTTAAAGGGAGGGTCTTGTTTACTCCACCTTTCCTTCATTCATGCACGAGAGAGAGAATTGTTGGAAGGATGGCTGAATACAGAGAACTTGACACAGGGCTTTGACTCTTGGGGTTTTGTTTATATTTAAGGGGTTGACCTTTGGTGAAGTGGTACAGAGCCCCACAATCGTAGGAGGGTCGGTGGTTCTGTTTGTTTTTGCCTCTTGCTTTGGATGAAAATCGAGGTAAAAAATAGTAGTATATGTTTTTGAATTTCATCAGTTGTGCTGGTCATTGTTTGATTGGTTAATTCTGGTTGTACTTTAGTTATATAAGCTTTCGTTGTGTTGGGAAGGCAATTTTTACCACTAGAATGTGTGAACAATAGTTGCTTGTTGCTGGTTTTATGGGATTTGGTTAATTGTACCTAGTACAGAGACATGGTTCTTGAATATATGCAGTAAAATATAATATGCACTTGTGTTGAAGGGGTTGCATTGTATGGGTACACGCCTGCTGTTTCCCACTGTTTTGTGAGTGAAACGTGGACCGTGAAATTGGCATTAGCAAGGTATTTATGGGGATGGTGGTGGGTATTGTCCAGATCTTGATTTGCTTGAGGAAGTGAGAGGAGAATTTTGGGTTTAATGTGGAATTTTGATTTTAAATTCACTGCAAGAAATGCAGAGGTCTGATGAGGGTAAAGAGGTTTTCTTTGATACTGTAGAGTCCTTTTCATCTGAGGAGTCTTTTATAGTTAGAGAAGACTTGGATTGTGTCAATTTAGGTTATGACATTTGGTTGGGTGAGCTAAGAAGTGTGAAGGACCGACGAGAGAAATTTTTGGTTTCAATGGGATTTAAAGGGGTTTCATCTGTAAATGATGTGGCACCTAATGAAGAATCTGGGACCATGGGAGCGGACAGGGTCGGAGAATGTAGTGGAGCAGTTAGTTGTTCTTCTTCATCATCTGTAGAGGAAAATTTAGTGTGTGACAGCAGGGAATTGAATGGTGAGGCAAATTGTTTGGTTGAGGAATCCGGGGAGGAATGGTCAGAGAATCTATCCATTATGACAGAAAGGGAAACAGCTGGAAGTCCTAGCTCTGCTTCTGCAGTTGGATGTAGCGAAATGCAGGCTCATGTTGAAAACTACAAAATTGTTGATGTGAAAAAGAAGAAAACTAATGGTTGGTTGAGAAGTTTTTTGTGTAAGATGAAGAAAAGTAGATGCATTGATGCATCCACGGCACAGAAATTTTCTGATGAAGAAAGAAAAATAACTCAGGTGAAAGTTCAACAGAAAAATAAAAAATGTAAGGAATTTACTGCTGTTTACGCTGGACAAGAAATTAGGGCTCACAAAGGCTTAATTTGGACGATGAAGTTCAGTCCTGATGGACAATATCTGTCAACCGGAGGTGAAGATGGGATTGTTCGGATTTGGAGTGTTTCATCAGTAGAAGCCTCCTGTACGACTTCAGCACGTAATTTGCAGAGTAACAACTTAAAAGGGAGCTCCACTTTTAAAAGAAAACAGTCAAGAATTGCATCTATTGTTGTACCTGAGAAGGTTTTCCACATCAACGAGTCTCCACTACATGAACTTCATGGTCACACCAGTGACATTTTGGACCTAGCTTGGTCCACATCCAATGTGAGTAGATTAGCAGCTAATGATCTTATTTCTTCACGTTTTCATTGTTGCAATCAATTTCTTGGAGTTTCCAGTAGTCCTTAATTTTTATCATGAAGCTAATTTGGAGTTTGTAATGCAGCATCTTTTGTCATCATCCAAGGATAACACTGTTCGTCTATGGCACGTTGGCTCGAATAAATGCCATTCAATTTTTCTCCACAATAATTATGGTAATTGTCAATCTAATTTTGAGATCCATAGTGCCTAGGCTTGCAATATGTTTTTCTTTTTTGACTTATAAGGTTGCATCTTTGCCATTAAAAGTCTAATGGTTTTTCTGTTTCCTGTGGATCAGTAACGAGCATTCAGTTCAATCCTGTTGATGAAAGCCACTTCATCAGCGGATCTATTGATGGAATAGTACGAATTTGGGGAGTACAGGAGAAGAGAGTTATAGATTGGGCTGATACACGGGATTTAGTTACAAGTGTACGTTACCAGCCAAATGGAAAAGTAAGATCCAGTTCCATATTAGATTTATGAATTGGTAAATAATTCAGCTTAGTATTATGTCTTTTGGAAATTGCTCTTGTGAGACGAAACTGACAGGATATTTGTTCTGATATGATGTAAACAGGGTTTTATAACTGGTTTCATCTCTGGTGCCTGTCGTTTTTATGAAGTATCAGGTATGTAATTTATGCATGTCGCTACTGTCGTTTAAATCTAAAATAAAAGAACCCGTTTGTGTACCTTAGGAGCCACTAAGTATGTTTCCTTGTCATGCAGGCTGTGAACTTTTGCTACGTGCGGAGATGCAAATTAGTGGTAAAAAGAAATCCTCTGGAAGCAGAATAACTGGCATTCAGGTTCTACTACTCGTATTCTAGCTATTTTAGGTATGATTATGTATCTCTAGTTTCAATGCTGCTCACACAGGTTTCTCAATTCTTGCAGTTTCTGGATAATGACTCACAAAGGGTTATGATAACATCTGAAGATTCCAAGATTCGAATACTTGATGGACTTGATATTGTCCACAAATACAAAGGTATAAATTCTGTTCATTCTTGTTTGCTGTAAAGTTTCAAGCTATGATCTTCTATTAAGTGTTTGAATACCTCGTTTTCTGTAAAGTTTGATGTAGCACAAGCTGTTTCATACAGCTTTATCAACTACTACACTTCTAGAAGTGCCTATTTATGTTCAGTTAAAGATTTATAAAATTACTCGAGTCCATATTGAATGCAGTGTATCAAAAGTCTATCTGATATTTTGTGGATCTGCAGTCTTTGAATGTATTTTTTTTTATGAGAATAGTATTTGGATGACACTTTAGATTTTTCACTTGGGGATGTATTGGAACCATGTCCCTGTAAGTTGAATCTACATCTGAATTTTTAAATTATAAATGAACAATGAGAAAGGAAAATCAAGAATGCAATCATATCATACTAGAAACAAACACAGAGTTATGGCCAACTGATTTTTCACCAGCACATCATCAGCATCATGCTGTTGATATAGGTTGATTCCCAAATATTACATATACAGAACTTGTGTCATGTACGTCTTGTAGTAGATCGATTCTCTGTAAGTTTGTCTGTCTTGTTAGACATATTGAGTCTTTCAGACAACAAATCTAACTGAAAACTTTTCATATTTTTGCATACATCATGACCTGCAGTATGTGCTTTTGCAGCATTTGGATAATGCTGAGTTTAGAGCTAAGAATGTACTATTAGGCATCCATTTGATGAGCAACTTGTCTGGTTTAACAGGTCTAGCAAAATCAGGAGGTCAGACATCAGCTTCTTTCACTTCAACCGGGCAGCATATAGTATCGGTTGGAGAGGACTCGCGCATCTATGTCTGGAACTATGACAACATAATGATCCAATTATCCAAAGCAAAAAAATCAGCCCGCTCCTGTGAGCATTTTTCCTTTGAAGGTGTATCAATTGCAATACCTTACTCAGGCATGGGGACAGAAAAAAGGAGGGCTGGTAATGACAGCACCTCTGCATTCTCGCAGACATGTAGCAACCAGAGCTCGTATTCATTGGCTAGAGATCAAGAACGATTTTCTTTAGCTAGTTGGTTCTCCATGGATGTCTCATCAAAAGCTTCTGCAACATGGCCTGAGGAGAAACTTCCCATGTGGGAGATACAATATCCAGAACAAGATGATCAAACTTGCGACTGTCCTGATGATCATCTTCAACAGCTACATCAGCATCAGAATAACAGCCAAAGTTGTGGGAATTTCCCCGCATCGTGGGGTCTGGTGTTCGTCACAGCTGGTATGGATGGAATGATCAGGACATTCCATAATTTCGGGTTGCCTATGAAGACTTAAAATTTCCAAGAAACAAGAAGACCTGTCTGTCTCTTGTGGATAGCAAGTTGGCTGACAAGGCCTTGAATAGTGCATGAGATGATTACTTGAGCAGCACGATTTTGATTGTCTGCTGACTCCTCCTTTCTCTAACAATTAGCTAATTTCTTTGTAGACTAGATTGGAAAAACTGGCCATATAATTTCATTGGCATTTATTCTCAAAATGAAATTGTAAATGACTGTATAAAACCACAAATATCAAAAAAAAAAGAAAAAAAAAAAGAAAAAATCCCAATGCCTGGCTCTTGCTTTCCTTGTACAGTTTGAGGTACCCTAGAATTGCACCTATTTCTTTTAGCTGCAAAACCATCCTAGCTTTTTTTTTTCTTTTTCTTTTTTTGCTTCTTGATTTAATTGGAAATGGGATGTTAAGAATGACAAACTAGGAAAGTAAGGGAATTTCAAGGAGAACCTAAAGTGAAATAAGTCCTACTGTTAGAGGTAAACATCTAAACAAATTTGGTGAACCTTCCAAAGTCTTACTGTAGAAAAGGCAATTCATTAATTTCACATCAGAAGGAAGTGAGAATGCATCGGTTACAGACTACAGGAGAGTAATGGAACTGTGGAAGCTGATCGTAGGCAATTATTTAGTTTACCAACGCATGGACATAAACTAATTTAGTTTAGTGTAGGAATAACAAATGAAGTGACATTACAACAGAGGAATTTTACACTTTGTCTTATTTTGCTATAAAGCTCTGGTGAAATGTCGCTATATTACCATTTTTAAAACGGGGCTTTTTTGCTAGTAGATGTGGATGAGGCGTAAGTTAGGATCCATGAAAGGAGGTCGAGTCCACCAAGAAAGCTATCACCCACCCCAGAAAATTTTTTTTCCCTCGTGGTTTTGGAGGGGCACCAGAAAACTTTTTGATGAAATGCAACTGAAATTCCAATTTTATCCCTTCTCCCCTATCCTCCCTCTGCCTCTCCCTCCCTCCTCTTCCTCCTTCTCCCCCTCCTCCTTCTTCTTCCTTCCTCTTCCCCTCCTCTCCCCTCCCTTCCCCTACACCCCCTTCTCTCTCATGACCAAATCATGGAGGAGGAATAGGGAAAGGGTGGTGGTGGAAGTGGTATGTGATGGTGGTAGGAGGAGAAAGAAAGAGGTAGGATTTTTTTTTTTAAGTATTTTTTAATGTTATTCTTAGGTGTATTTGAAGTGTCTTTAAGATGTTTTTAAAGTGTTTTTGAAATATGTTACTATAACATTGTATTTGATATACTAGGGTTTGCATGGTTTAGATAATTTTGGATGTATTTTTGATAAACTATTCTGTATTAATTAGGTATCTTTAGAAGTGTTTTTGAAAACTTTTATGATAACAGTATACGTGAAAAACTTTATAGTAGATGGTTAGGTATTTTTCCAGTGTATTTTTAAAAGTGTATTTTAGGATATTTTTGGAATTTAAAATTTTTTTGGAGTATTTTTTTAAAATTAAAAATAACATCACCTACCATTATCATTCACTGCTATCGGTCACCGCCATCATTTCTTTCCCCACTTCCTTCTTCTCTCTCCGCCCCTCCTTCCTCCTCTCTCTCTTCCACTCTTCTCTCTTCCCTGTTCTCCTCTTCCTTCCCTATAACCTCTTCCACTTCCTTCTCGCTCATTTGGTCACAAGCTGTGATTTGTCTCATGATCAAATATGGTCATAGCCTACAACTAGATATCCGATTGTCGTGGCCACGACTAGACTAGGAAAGGGAGGAAAGGGGGTTGAGAAAGAAGGGAGGAGGAGAGAGGAAGAGAGAGGGGGAGAAAGAGGAAGAAGGAAGGAAATGGAGAGAAAGCAAGAGGGAGGAGAAAGAAGAGGGGAGAAGGAAGAGGCGGAAATGGAGTAGAGGTGGAGGAGAATGATGGAGGAGGGGAGAGGGAGAGGCAGTAGGGGTAGTGGGTGGTGATAGTAAATGGAAGAAGAAAATATGGTAGAATTTTTTTAAAATTTTTTATTTTATAAGTTATATTTGAAATTGTGTGTGTTTTTCGAGCTATTTTTGGAGTTGTTACTGTAGACTCCATAAGTAAAAATAATTTTGAAAAAATGGATAATCCATATGAGACCACACTATATCATTGTGTTTGAAAATCTATCCATTGTATATAGTCCATATGAATTAAGTATTGTTTGGAACCAGTTTTGTTGTATTTTTAAAATTTATTATGATATTTTTAAAAATTTATTATTTTTGACCACCACCCACCACCACCTGCTCCTTTTCCCTCCTCTTTTCTTTTTTCCCTGCCTCTTCTTTCTCCTTATTTTTCCTCTCTCTTTCTCTTTCTCTCCTTCCTCCTCCTCCTCTCCGTTTCCATCCTTTTACACAATCCTCTCTCCTTCATCCCCTTCTCTTGTCTCAACGTGGGGTAAAAAAATTATTGACGCCTCACAATGGTGGGCTAAGTGGGACCAACGGCGATGGAATTGGAAATAGTTAGGGAGGGTGATAATAGATGAGAAAAATAGACATGTATTTTTTTAGTCTTTTAGAGTGGGTATTTTAAAAAATTTATAGTGTTTTTAGGGGTTTTTATAGACGAAATTGTTAAAAATTTTGTGTAATAAAAACATGCCAAAAGAATGCAGCTCCCAAGTTACCGCGTATTTAGAGTGTTTTTGGAGTTACTTTTTTAGTATGTTATTATAGAATCCAAGGATAAAAACATCTATATAGAAAATTCACCATGCAAACAGGGCCTAGATGAGATTCGGGTCAATCAAATTAAAATTAGATTGAGTAGATTGGACGTACCTTAACTCGACTTGAAGATTAGATTCGGCTCAATCAAATCAAAACTAGACCAAATCGAGTCGACCAGCCTTGACTCGGCTCGACTCCTACAGAGTCCTACTCTTCTCAGCCGCCTCACCTCCACATGCAATTCCATGACCAAATATAGGACAGAGATGAACTCATCAGAATCTCCTTTGCCGTTTAATTCTCGAAGTTCCATTTCTTTCATTTCTATACGGAAAAATCCCTTCTTTCCTTTCCTTTCCTCCGTGGCAGTTCACAATTGACACACGAGCTCCTTCTCGCTGGCTTGCTCAACAGCAATGGCGTCGTCCTCAAGCGAATCTCAGGCGGTAGGATGTCGTGTTCTCATCATTGTACTGTTTATTACTTATGTACCAGTATTTCTACTAAGTTCAACACGTTTCTACAATTACATCGTCAAGCGGCAATGCAGTAGTATGACTGTATTGGGTTAAGTTTCGGCTAATATATGCTCATTTCACACGCACACAAATCACGCTTACTGTGTGAATGGTGGTTGTTTCTGGTCATGATGAAGACCTTATTTTTGGCGAAAATGTCTCTTTTTTCTTTTTTTTTTTTGGGTCTGTGTTGAGATTATGGTCAGTGTTTGGTGAGTCTGCTGGTTTGGAGAGTGAGAATTTTTGGCAAAGAAAAAGGGGAAAAAAAAACCCCCCAAAAAACAAAAAGTTTTTCTTTTTTTTTTGGGAATCTGAAAAGGGTTTTTCCTAATTGGGTTGATTTTGTCTTTGCATGCAACATCTTAAATGCTTATATCAGTATTTCTTTGTTTTAGAAGTTCACTTTTGGTATTAATTTTTTTGGGGATTCTGCTTGTTCCTTGATATATTTGGATGAAGGGAATGACACTTTTTATTGTATTTAATTGGTGAAAGTTAGAATATTTCCTGTAATGGGGAGTTAAAGATGTCAAATCCTTTGATTTTTGGTCAATTGCTAGTGGGCTCTGTTCTACAGTTTGAATTCCTCTGTTTTTTGTGCTGTTAAAGTTATGTTCCTCGGTATTTTTTCATATCGTACAGCTATGGTTATTGTGTAATGGGCAGTCGGTTAAAGTCTACAGCTATGGTTCACATTACTCGTTTTTTGACTCATGTCTGCCGCATTATAATCGCAACTATGCTCAAGAAAAACCTTGTTCAATTAAACTCAGCAAAAGAGCAATGCTTTGTGTCCACGTATGTATTACCGGGTATGTTAAGTGTTGTTTTGGCATGTGTGTTGGGATGAATTAGGTAGAAAAAAATGAAAAAAAGGAGAAGGAGAAGGGTTGTAATTTTCCTCTGTCATTTTTGGTATTTATTAGTTTTCTTGTGCATGGATTTTTTTTTGTAGTTGTAATGAGTTTTTATTGAAATCGTGCAGAAAATTGCAAAAGGGAAACGTTTCTATACTGTATATTTTTTGTTTGATTTGTCTCTCCTCTCCAGAATTTGTAGCTTTGAGTGGTAGGAGAGGAAATAAATAGGAAATTTATTAAAAATGTTAGCTCTATTATCTTTTGTAGCTCTCTCTCTCTCTCTCTCTGCGCACATGGTTGGACATTAAGAATTTTTAGAAGTGGATAAGAAATGGTATCTTTTGCACTCAATTGCAGAGATCTTGGACCATGAAATATCTTTTTATGTATCCACTTATAGTTTTATGCTAGGTCTGTGGGGAAAGTATGTGGCTACATAATTTGATCTTTTTGTGATTGCCCCACGCATAAAGACTTGAGAACAAAATAGAATCTTCTGTACTATTGCTTTTTTATGTATTTGAAAATTCTTGTTGTCTGATGTTTCTTTTTCCCCCTAGAGGACTGTATGTTTAACTTGTGGTGACAAAGGAGATGAAGGGCTTCTTATCTACTGTATCAACTGCCAAGATTCTGCAGCACACTTGTATGTCCTCTCATTAACTAAATACTTCTTTTCTTGGATTTGATAAATTAAACGTTTGGATTGCTTTCCTATTGGGATGATCTTTCAAGTACTGTGCATCCATCCCTCTTGGCAGATGATGTCAATCCAATTTGAACATACTAAACTGTGAAAGGTGAATTTTACATTGGTGATTGTTTTACTCTTGCAATATAATCTCACATACCACACATTACGAGCATATTGAAACTTTGAAGTTTTTCCATATTTCATAATTGAACTTGCAATGAATGCTTTGCAAGTCAGTTGTTGCCCTTCAAGCATAACTCAAGCTTTTTGGGATGCTTAGTGCTTCTGCACCGTTTAAATCATTTTAGAATCTTTATGCATATTTTAAAAATTTTGAAATTTGTAGTTTTCAGCTTTGTATGTTCAGAAATATCTTTGGATTGCCCAAATGCCTTTGTTTGTCATGGAGATGTTTGTGACTCTACAGCTGAAATTTATTTTAAATAATAAATTGAACCAATGTGTTTGACTATTTGTGTTTGGTTCATGTGACTTTCCAGCTATTGCCTCGATGATTTCTCCTCAACTGATGACCAGTCTGGTTGGAAATGTTGGGATTGTGCACCCAGAATATACAAGGTTGATTCATTCAGAAAAAGTGAAAGAATAAGTATGAGGATAGATAGAGCTATTGATGTTCGGATGAAATTGGAGAAGAAACTGTATTCAAGGAGTTCACTTGCAGGAAGGAAATTTGTTGCAACAAATCATGGAATGGTGGAAACACCTCAGCTGTCGGGAGATAGTTCTTCACCAGTTCTGTGTATGAAGAACTCGTCTGACAGCAATGATGGGAATATTGAACTTAGGGACTATGATAGGCTTAAAGAAAGGTTTGACAAAGTTGAAGCAGAATCCTTTCCATTTACTTCTAACATCCATGATAGTGGTTTTTCTAGTCCAAAGAGGATAAATTATGGAATGACTGAAACTGCTCAATTGGAAGATGATTCTTCAACATTAATTGACAGGATAACGAACGTCCACTCATTTGCTGAACTTCCAAGAAATGAAGAGCTCAGAAACAGGAGGAGGAGGAGGAGGCTAATGATTGATGACAGCTGCAGTTCTGAGGAAGACAATCCAATTAATGTTAAAGAGTCTTCTCTGGCTTTTCAAGGATATGTTGGTCCACTAAATACGTCAAATAGAAAGAGGAGGCTAATGATTGATCATAGCAGTTGTTCTGAGGAAGATTGTACAATCAGTGTTGAAGAGTCTTCTGTAGCTTCTCAAGAACATGTTGGTCCACTTAATACATCTAACGGTCAGCTCTCATCACAACCTCACCGCCAATTGTTTGCACGGTCATTAATGAATCCAATTTGGCGGTAAAACCATTTTTCTTCTTAATGCATTCCCATATTCTGTTGCTGCACAAATTCAGTGTGTTTGGCATGCCATCCCACTTCTTTCCACCACTTTGAGAAGATTAGAAAATGGCTTTACCATTGATTCCCCCATGCCATTTTCTAATTATGTTTGTAATAAAGCCTTGTTTAGAAATTACTTGAACATTATGTTTCTTGTTTTGTTCATTGTAAGATTTTCTTGCAGAGGTTCCTTTAGCATTACACGGGAAAAAAATCAGACCAATCTTGGTATCTTAGCCCACTTGTCAAGGAAAGCTTGCTCGAAGGTCTCTGACATGGCAATTATGCTGCCTCCAGAGCTTGTAGCAGAAGTTCTAGCCAAACGCCGCGTGTGGCCAAAGAGTTTCCAGAATGTGCCACCAACAGATGGTAGTATTGATTTGTTCTTCTTTCCGGAGTATGAAAGGTACTGTTATGTGGATATAAACTGGATGTATTTACTGTAGATGTAAAATTACCCCACGTCTAATTTATGTTTATTGTCTGCTAAAGGGATGAGAGAGTTTACGATGGCCTTCTTGATGACATGATTGAAGGTGATAATGCTTTGAAGGTCATGATGAAGGATTTGGAACTTTTGATCTTTTCCTCTCGTGAATTGCCACTAGAGCACTGGAGTAAGTTTGTTACACTTTTCATTACAATTTGGCATTACGTACTTAAAAAGGAATTCTGCTAAATGCACACCATTTCAATTAATTTGCAGGATTCCAGCAGAAATATTATTTATGGGGTGTCTTCCAGAAAGTGCATAGTTCTCTTCCTGTTAACAATAGCAGCAATGAGACTATAACGCCTTCCAAACAAAGCAACCAATCTGGATATAGTTCTCCTAGTCATAATAAACCTAAGCCTGATCCGACCTTTCAAATTTGCCACCACCCTTCTAGTACAAGTGGCTGTCCCTTCCCTAATACGCAGTATACTGCTTTCCTTAACACAAGTAGAAGTTCCTCAGAAGATTCTTCAATATCTTCCACTAGTATTAGCGTAGCAGAGAAAACAGCCAGCAGTTGAAGAAACACAGGCTGAAGAGCAATGACACTGAGATGAATGCAGGATAGATGCATTTCATGATAGCTACATGCAGCAGGAAGAAAGAGCTTTGCACATTCTTTAGATTTGATAAGTATAGAAATGATCTAGTTAGGTATACTCTGTTTCTTTATCTAGATGTCATCATACAAGTAGAAATGAAACTCTCCATTACGACTACTCTGACATGGCGAGGAAAGTATCTTCTTTGATGGTCACTTTCCTCAGAAGCATTATTTCTGGTGCTTTGGAGCTTTTCTTGTTAGATTTGACCTAGACAAGTGACTTGCACAACTGGTGATATTGAAATACTATTGTATACATACCATGTTATATGAGGTTGCATAGTACTTGCTACACGAAATTATCAAATTGTCTGTGCTTCTGAGAAAGCCAAAAAAAAAGCCGTTGACAGAGTTGAGCAACAAAGCAGATTTACTATATGGAATTTCAGAAGCATTGACGAAGCTGATCAACTAGACTTACTCATACCTCGCCTGCTTAAGGCACTAAAGACGACAAAACTATATAGGATACAAGTTGTTCAAATTTTAAGATCACATCAGGTAATTGACTTCTGGAATAGTCAGATACTTTAGTACCTATGATAGTTGTTAAACAAGAAGCCATGAAACCTTTGTCAAAACAGAGAAGCATAATCATATAAGACGAAAAGGAAAACAGCATCGAGGTGCATGACAAATTGCGTCTGAACAATTTCTTTACAGGGCATCACCTGCGATAGCTATAACTTTTTATGTTAAAGTACAAACGAAGTATGCCACCTTCAAAGTTGCACTTAAACCCCTTTTTTCGTGAATACTCCCACTCTTTATTAGCTATCCTAAATGCTATGTCTTGATAAGGTGGCCCTGCACGAAACCTTAATATGCAAGTGTCATTACCATCTGCATCCTTCTCAATCAAATAAGTAGGAGCTCTTGCTTTATTATCAAGAAGATCTGGATAGAAAATGTTGAACTTGTATCCCACCACCATCTTCGGCGGAGGATTATCATGGTCGTAGTGAGTTTGATTGTACTTGTTCCATCGGTAGCCAGTATGAACAAGATTGAAATACTTTGGCTTTCTTGTGAAGTACTTGGTATCAATTGCTTCCCCATTTTCATCATCATCATCGTAAATCATCAACTCTGGTGGATATGATCCTAAAGCCTCCTCATCAAGCTCTGAACTACTTTGTCTATCAGTACTACGATCACCAACCTCCAACGGTTTCTTATTCTGCTGGATATGTCCTCGATCATGCAGCACCTTGGCATGGATACTTTTGAGACGAGCCTTAGCCTTGAATACACAGAGCCTCTTCAGAACAGCTTCCCAAAATTCAACTTCCTGAGCATTGCCAGACCTCATATTAGACTCAATATGGGACTCTATATCTTCCAATTGGTTGTATGATTTTCCTTCAAGAAACCTTTCTACATCTGCTTCAATACTCCTATGAATTCCCCTCCCTCCACAAACTCTAGCATGATCCAAGGCATCCTCACAAACAACCAAAACTGTCTCCCAATACTCCACATGCATTTTTGTTTTCCTGTCCAAGCAAAGTTGCAACTTTATCTCCTCGCGAAGTTTTTCCAACTCTTCTACATTGAGACCCTCAAAATCCACCATGCTAGGTTCTGCATTTTTATCCTTCTCCAAATCGTCATCATTTGAGCATGAATCAAGAAGCCTAATCAATATATCGATTGGCATCATTTGAGCATGAATCAAGAAGCCTAATCAATATATCGATTGGCTTTGGACGGCCCTCGCAAAACCGTTTTTCTGTCCTAATCTTCCTTTGGGCTAAAAAAAATACTTCTTCCTTCTTCTCCCATTCCTGGACCTCGGATCGAGCACGCTCCCGAGCTAACAAAGCCATCTCTTCCTCACGTTTCCTTTTGGCAATATCCCTTTCTTCCCTCCTCTTCTTTAACTTCTCCACTTCACCAAACCTTTCTATCTGCCTTTTCCTCTCTGCCTTTGATGATAACATGTTACCCTCTATTCGCCCTTCCATCACATCCCGTTCAATCTTTTTCCTCCAAACAAATACTTCATTGATATGAGAATCTCCAAAACGCTTGCTTGAACCATCAACAGAATACTTTGATCTCATTTCTCTTGCAACTTTTGCTCTTTTTTTCTCGACCTTTCTCGCCAAATAGTCAGCAATTCTCATCTTATGGCACTCATCATCAGAAGCAGAAGGGGTGGTGGAGCACTGTTGTGATTGGCCAAGCCTCTCCATTCGCCTCTCCATTATGTTCTTGGTAGTATGCAAGAATATATAGGGTAGGCCTGAAAACTGAACAGTACCGATGAAACACGAGAAAAAAAAAAAAAAGTTTGCTGCTCCAAGAATATGCCGTGGGCACCAAACAAAGTATGCAAGAATTGACTACGATTAGCTTAACGTTTGCTCCAAGAATATACCGTAGGCACCAAACAACGTATGCAAGAATAGACCACGATGCCGCAAGCAAGGCCTTCCTTCACTGCGTGACGAACTTAGAATATTTTCTGTTATAGAACCGATACGTAGCGACGTGTATATTTGTAGAATTCTATCCGTATAATCCGCCTTGCAATAGGTAGCGTAGCTAACTGATAAACTCACCAAAACTAGGACTCAATATATATACACACATAAATGTTAGCCGAATCCTATGCTGCTTTGGATTTAAGCGGACATAATGGTACATATAAATGTTGTAGAATTTTGTTTTGTTTTCTTTTTTTAAAGGCAATGTTCTATGTGCCAAGTGCCAATAATTTTTTTTTTTTGCTGAATTAACATAGATACTATTGGGAGAGGGATGGATTAGGTGGTCGGGGAGAAAAAAAAAGAGAATTAGATATTATAGGATTTTTTTTAAGCGATATTTTATGTGCCAATAAATGTGATTTTTTCCCCTTCATTTGTTTGAGTTTTTTTTTTTTGGGCTTCAAATGGCGCCCTATGTTAAAGCCATGAGGGAAATATTTTTTTCACACTACCTTGTAGCAAACGTCTTATAAAAAAGGTTATAGCAAACTTTTGAGAATAAAATGCTCTTTATCTTCAAGATTTTCTTAGAAGAGAAGTACAGAAGTAGAGCTCGAAATCATATAGTGAAATTTAAAAGAAAATTTTGATAATAAACTTTGTTTTTCAGAAGGGCCATCATAGTAGGCTCAAAACTAAAATTGGATGGTGTAAATTTGTAATGTACCTAACCATCTATACACTAAAATCTTCTAGTGCTGTTAATGTTACAGTCCATTTTTTAATTCCACAATCATTTTGCGCAAAATGCTAAAATTGCCCTTTTTAAGTCCAAATGCAATAGGAGGGATAGTTTTATCATTTTAACATAAATTTGATGTGGAAATAAAATATGAACTATCACATTAACTATCATTTGCCATCTTCTTTACATGCCTTTTTTTTGTTTTAAAAAAAAAAAAAGAAACAGCTTCTGCCTATTATACTAATGTGCTCCATGGACAATATTCTTGTTATATATTGTAGACAATGGAATTTTAATTAAATTCTAAAAATTACCATTGGTCTATTAAATATTTTCGTCCAATCGGATATTGCCATATAGCACGTACACTTGGAAAAATTGGTTATTAAATGACCAATTATATTTTGCCACGTGTCAAGGCGAGGTGTTCCAAATCAATTCAAATTGCAGGGATATCTCCACCAACCAGATCATATCATGTCACATGTCCATTGGATAAATATCTAAATATTTATTTCGTATTAAAGGGATAATATTTAGAGTTATTTAATCCAAGTATATCTCTTATATACTGCAATAGCTTGGCCAGTCAAACGGCGCCATGTCACGTGTCCCCACGAGTTTGGCCAATCGATAAATTTCTTATCTCTTTATTAATAAATATAAAATGAAGAGATAATATTTGACTGGTACAGTCCTAATATGACTGCACGTCTTGCAAGACAAGTAAAGTGGTACACAGGTTCTCAACCTCTACCTCTTGCTACAACTATAAATAGAGGTCTTTCAACCAAATCAAGACACACAGACACAGATACAGAGGCACACACCAGGAGGCATCATACACTCAAGTTGAAGTTCCAAGCTACTAAGGTCTGGGTCTCTAAGCTCCTCAAGTCTTCCGTATATCAAGACTTGAGCCTTCAAATATTTTTCAAGTTCTTCAAATCTTCTATATCAAGATTTGAAGGAATCGGTGGTGGATCCAAGAACAAGCTGCGAAGCCCTTGGATTGGCGTTCGAGGAGAAGAATCGAGGGAAACTCTCCACAAGTTCGAGAAAACCCCAGAGATTGTACCTACATACTTTTCTAAATTTATATATCATATATTTGTCGTGTATTTTTCTTGTCGTTTTGCAGACTTGAAATTTTTATCGCGTACAAATTTTTGGTACGCCCGGTGGGACCATCTCTGCCTTCCATCTCTTCTCCTCGAATATTCAACTACGTATATCACCAATGGCACCAAAGAGCAACAAAATCATGATTGCACGTTCCAAGGCTACTGATGCTAAGCCTGTTCAGGAAGCTGCACATGTTGCCACCAATACCCGCGCTATTGGTCCTATGACAAGGAGTATGACGAGAACTTCCACCCAAAGTAGCATGGAAGCTCCATCGGCACCAACTCCCGTCTTCGGTTCAACATCATCAATGAGCTATTCTTCCGCGACGGGGATCCAAGACGTTCCTGCCTCAATTGAGAAGGCTCTCGCCATGCTCGAATTTGGATCCGAATCCAAATTTTCTGAGCATGATGATGATTCATCAAGCACGGATCAGCTTCTTCACATGAAACCCTTCAATCAAAATTTTCTATGGAAGATTCTGCTGCTTCTTCTACTGCAATGCCTGCTATGATGACAAATGCTTTAAGTCTTGAAGAACAAGTTTCGAACATGTCCAAGATGATGGAGACTATGATGAAACACATCAAGGACCAAGATGCTCTTATCGCTCAACTGCTCACCCAAAAGGACCACGCTCCTGAAGGAAGCCATATGGATTCTAAGGAGAACCAAGAGCGTGAAAATCCCTCATCTAAAGGTAAAGACAAGTGAAGGAAGTATACGTGACCGCCGAGGGAACTATCCCCGTAGAACAATTGAAGGAACTTGTTGAAGGCGTGATCAAAGACAAAAATGGAGGGTAGTTCAAGATCGAGTTTTACCTACTCCAAACCTTACACTGCTAGAATTGACAATCTAGCAATGCCTGCTGGATATCAACCGCCTAAATTTCAACAGTTCGATGGGAAAGGTAGTCCAAAACAACATGTGGCTCATTTTGTCGAAACCTGCAATAACGCTGGAACTTATGGTGACCTGCTAGTCAAACAGTTTGTTCGATCCTTGAAGGGCAACGCATTTGATTGGTACACTGATCTCACGCCGGGGTCCATCGACAGTTGGGGACAGCTGGAGCAAGAATTCTTGAATCGCTTCTACAGCACTAGAAGAACCGTTAGTATGCTGGAATTGACTAACACTCGTCAATGGAAGGATGAACCTGTGGTCAACTATATTGATAGATGGAGAAGTCTGAGTCTCAACTGCAAGGACAGACTGTCTGAACCCTCTGCCATAGAAATGTGCATCCGAGGAATGCATTGGAGCCTAAGCTACATTCTACAGGGTATACGTCCAAACACGTTTGAAGAATTAGCTACTCGTGCTCATGACATGGAGTTAAGCATCACGGCCAATGCAACCGATGGGTTTCCTATTCAAGCTCCGCGAGTGCAGCCATCTCGTCAAAGCAATGACAGGCAAGAAAATAAAAAAGGGGGCAAGCCTCCTTCAAAACTCAGTAATAAGGAGTCCATGACAATAAATACAGCTCCCATGAAAATTGCTACCAAAGTGAGCCGAAAGGTCACTGAGAAGTTGGATCCATATCAAAATAGGTCAATAAGAAGACCCACGTTAAAAGAGATGCAAGAAAAAGAATACCCATTTCTTGAATCTGATTTACAAGGGATGTTTGATGACCTTTTCAAGGAGAAACTCCTTGAACTTCCTGAAATGAAGCGCCCAGAGGAAGCCGGTCAAGTCAATGATCCAAACTATTGCTGTTATCATCGCCTGATTGGCCACCCTCTCACTAAATGCTTTGTCTTTAAAGATAAAATTATGAAATTGGCACGTCAAGGAAAGATCCTTCTCGAGGAAGATAAAGTATCGGCAAACCAAACAACAATAATGTTTGGGTCTGTGTGTTGTCCGATAGAAGTTTTAGCCATAACAAGCAGTGCTTCGTCCAAGGAGGTTGAAAAATCCTCAATTGAAGACGTTATTGAAGATGACAACGAATGATGGACTTTAGTCACTCGAAAGAGGACTTGCAAGTCAAAGACAAAGAAGCACATCTTTCCGAAAAGCATGCGCTCGACAAAGGCTAAAGCAATAGTGAAACGACAAAATGCAACAAAGAAACAAAAGAGAGTCGCCACAACACCAATTTCGTCAGATTTTCAGCTTCTTCAAGAGGTTCGACAGCCCGTGACATTGAGAGAATTTATACCCAAGGGATATTTAAGTGACGATACTGATAATTCCACTTCTTGTAATGTCGTCAAAGCTGAAAATTCTCAAGTCACACAAATTGACACTGAATTTGAGAAAAAACTCAAAGTCAATGATAAACCACCGGTGGATTGTGCAACGACCATCATTTTTTATGATGACGATTTAACTGTTGAGTTCAAGACCCACAATCGACCTTTGTTTGTTAGTGCATATGTTCGAGAACAAAAGATGAATCAGATACTCATTGATGGGGGATCTGCTGTCAATATCATGTTCGTACGTGCTATGAAAGAGTTAGGAATCTCAAGTGATGAACTCTCCCAAAGCCGCCTCATGATCCAAGGATTTAACCAAGGGGGGCAAAGAGCAATTGGCCTCATAAGGCTTGAATTGCTCATTGGTGAGCTGTCTTCAAGTGCGTTATTTCATATCATTGAAGCCAAAACCTCTTATAACATGCTCTTGGGAAGGCCCTGGATTCACGAGAATGAAATTATACCATCTACTCTGCATCAATGTTTCAAATATTGTCGAGACGGTATTGTTAAGAAAGTTACTGCCGACGACAAACCGTTCACGGAAGCCGAAACTCACTTTGCCGACGCCAAATTTTATCTTCACAAAGAAGCAAAAAGAAAGGAATCGGTAAGGGAAGAAAGTCAAGATTCCAAAGTACCCATTTTGCGGTATACTCCAAGATCAAAGAGAGAAGAAGGTCAGTCTTCTTTTATCAGAAATGACACATTAAATGTTCCGCTCACCAAGATAGAGCCTGTTAAAATTGAGAAGGTGAGCTTGCAAGGGTTTGTCCGTCCCAAAGAAGAACCGGCAGTGGAACATTACTCGCTACCAACTAATCGGACTCAAGAAGGTTTTGATCCAAACGCCTATAGACTTCTTGCTAAGGCGGGTTATAACCCAAATGAGAAGAATACATTGGGCAAACTCCCTCCTGAAGTGACTGGCGAGAAGACTCACGGATTGACACCTACGCAGAAAATGTTGAAAGAAAGGGGTTATAATGTTGAAAGTTCATCGATGGGTCTTGGTTATCAACCGCCCTCTCCTGTTCGTATAATGATCAAAAGAGCGAGTTGTAACTATGTGAACGAAGAAATGGAGGTCACAAGCCGAAAGAGATCTGTGTTCGACCGATTGGGAAATAAGTCAAAACGTACTTCTGTGTTCGACAGACTTGGTCCGCAGCCGAAAAATTTGAAGTCGCCTGTCTATGAGAGATTAGGCAGTAAAAAACAAGAGTACCAAGTTGCCAGGGAAGAAAGTCTTACTCCAATAAAGAAGAACGGACCAAGAAAGCGAGTCTCCAATTTCTTCATGCACTATGGAGACTTATTCAATGTAAGAATTGAAACCATTTTTGAAGAACAGGGTCAAGAAAGTATGGCTTCCTGTCACCATATTACGATCAGTGATCCCGAAGAAGAAGAAGAAGATGCAGATGACGCTCCCCCTGAACTTGAACAAGGGGTAAAAAATACAGTCGATGAGCTAAAAGAGATTAACCTTGGCACAAGCGACGATCCTCGCCCAATTTACATAAGCTCTTGTATGACTCCTGAAGAAGAAAAAGAGTATGTTGATTTGCTGCTCGAGTTCAGGGACGTCTTTGCCTGGAATTACTCAGAAATGCCTGGTTTGGATCCAAGGGTCGCCGTTCATAATTTGTCTGTCAAGCGAGGAACAAAACCTGTCAAGCAAACGCAAAGGCGCTTTCGGCCCGAATTGATTCCTCTGATAGAAAATGAGATAAATCGATTGATTGAAGCCGGATTCATACGAGAAGTAAAATATCCAACATGGATTTCAAGCATCGTCCCTGTAAGGAAGAAGAATGGGCAAATTCGAGTTTGTGTTGACTTTCGAGACTTAAACGAGGCTTGCCCCAAAGATGATTTTCCTCTCCCCATCACAGAATTGACGGTAGATGCTACAACCGGGCATGAAGCACTATCTTTTCTCGATGGATCGTCTGGCTACAATCAAATACGCATGGCGCCCGAGGATGAGGAGCTAACTGCCTTCCGCACCCCCAAGGGAATTTATTGTTATAAAGTAATGCCGTTTGGCTTGAAAAATGCTGGAGCGACATATCAAAGGGCAATGCAAAGAATATTTGATGATATGCTCCATAGAAATGTGGAGTGCTACGTTGATGACCTTGTGGTGAAATCAAAGAAGCGAGAGGATCATATTCAAGACCTTCGAAGAGTTTTCCAACGCCTTCGGAGATACCAATTAAAGATGAATCCTTTGAAGTGCGCATTCGGAGTCACTTCTGGCAAGTTTCTTGGTTTCATCGTTCATCAACGGGGAATAGAAGTCGATCGATCTAAAATTGATGCCATTGTGAACATGCCTGAACCGCGAAATATTCATGAATTGAAGAGCCTTCAAGGGAAGTTGGCATATATCCGGAGGTTTATCTCTAATTTGGCCGGGCGATGCCAACCCTTTAGTAGACTGATGAAGAAAGGGGTACCCTTCGAGTGGGATGAATCGTGTAGGAATGCTTTTACAAGCATCAAGGCGTATCTCATGAATCCCCCAGTGCTGGCTGCGCCCATTCCAGGAAAACCATTGATTCTCTATATTTCCGCTCAAGAACGGTCGGTTGGGGCCTTACTTGCTCAAGAAAACGATGAAGGTAAGGAGAATGCACTGTATTACTTGAGCCGGATGATGACATCTAATGAGTTGAACTACTCGCCCATCGAGAAGTTGTGTTTGGCACTTATATTTGTCATTCAGAAGTTGAAACATTACTTTCAAGCACACACTATTCGACTCATATCTAAGTCTAATCCCATTAAATATGTCATGGCAAAACCTGTACTGTCTGATCGACTCGCGAGATGGTACCTCCAGTTTCAACAGTTTGAAATTATTTACGTACCTGCGAAGGCTGTCAAAGGACAAATATTGGCAGACTTTTTAGCCGATCATCCCCTACCTGCCGAGTGGGAGTTGACTGATGAACTTCCCGATGAAGAAGTGTTTATGGTCGAATCGCCGTGGTCAATGTATTTCGATGGAGCTGCTCACCGTGATGGAGCTGGTGCGGGAGTTGTCTTTTATACTCCTGAAGCAGATATATTGCCATACTCTTTCACTTTAACACGCCGGTGTTCCAACAATGTGGCTGAATATCAGGCGTTGATTCTCGGTCTTGAAACGGCTGTAGACATGAAGCAGTTGCATCTTAGAGTCTACGGTGATTCAAAATTGGTGGTAAATCAACTTCTTGGTGTTTATGATGTCAAGAAACCCGAATTGATCCCATATTATAAGTATGCAAGACAACTCATGGGATATCTGGGCGATGTCACTATAGAACATATCCCTAGAAATTTCAACCAACAAGCTGACTCTTTGGCAAGGGTGGCGTCCATGATCACTCTACCTTCTCATCGAAATCAGATTTCAATATGTCAAAATTGGGTCATACCTCCGATGTTTGATGAAGATGATGATGGTGAGGAAGAAAATGCTTATCATATTTTTGTCCATGAGATCGAAAAGGAGGATTGGCGTCACCTCATCATTGATTACCTTAATCATGGGAAGTTACCAGAAGATCCTAAGAAAAGGGTTGATATACGTCGTCGAGCACCACGTTTCATTTACTACAAAGGGACGCTTTACCGAAGGTCATTCGATGGGGTGTTTCTACGATGTCTTGGAGAAGATGAGGCCATGCAAGCAATGGAGGAGGCTCACTCTGGGATATGTGGTGCTCACCAATCTGGCCCGAAATTACACTTTCGCATTAAAAGAATGGGATACTACTGGCCAACAATGGTGAAGGACTGTATCGATTTTGCTAGAAGATGTCAAGCTTGTCAATTCCATGGCAATTTCATCCGTCAACCTCCTGAACCATTGCATCCAACTGTGGCTTCTTGGCCGTTCGATGCTTGGGGTTTGGATATAGTTGGACCACTTCCAAAATCTTCTGGCGGACACATTTTCATTTTGGCGGCGACAGATTACTTTTCAAAGTGGGCTGAAGCGGTTCCTCTAAGAGAGGTCAAAAAGGAGAATGTAGTAGATTTTATTCGCTTGCACATCATTTATCGGTATGGAGTCCCGCGGTATATCATCACCGATAATGGTAAGCCTTTTTGCAATGTAGCAATGAACAAACTTTGCGAAAAGTTTCATTTCAAACAATACAATTCGTCCATGTACTACGCTGCTGCAAACGGACTCGCTGAAGCATTCAACAAGACCTTATGTAATCTGTTGAAGAAAATCGTGGATAAATCGAAAAGGGATTGGCATCTTCGGATTGGAGAAGCGCTTTGGGCATACCGAACCACTTTTCGAACTCCCACACAAGCAACCCCATATGCGCTTGTTTACGGTGTTGAAGCTGTTCTTCCACTTGAGTGTCAAATACCTTCGCTAAGAATTGCAATTCAAGAAGGGCTCAGTGGAGAAGATAATGTTCGTCTTCGCCTTGAGGAATTAGAAGCACTCGACGAAAAGAGATTGGAAGCTCAGCAACGGATTGAGTGTTATCAGGCTCGCCTTTCAAAGGCATTCAATAAGCACGTTCGACCCCGCTCTTTTCAAATTGGAGAGTTAGTGCTCGCCGTTCGGAGACCAATCATTCTCACTCATGGCGGACAAAGAAAGTTTACTCCTAAGTGGGATGGTCCATATGTCATTCGAGAAGTATATACAAATGGCTCATACAAGTTGGTTGCCGAAGATGGATTAAGGGTTGGCCCCATCAATGGCAAGTACCTAAAAAGGTACTATGCATAATCGGAACCGCGCGATGCTCCTGGCCCGCATGAGCTAAAACTGTGGATGGCAACCACCAACAGTGTAGTATGTGGTTAAACTGCTGAAACACTCCACCAAGTCTAAGGTGGTAAACAAATAGATACTCCTGGCCCGCATGAGCTAAAACTGTGGATGGCAACCACCAATAATGTAGTATGTGGTTAAACTGCTGAAACACTCCACCAAGTCTAAGGTGGTAAACAAATAGATGCTCCTGGCCCGCATGAGCTAAAACTGTGGATGGCAACCACCAACAGTGTAGTATGTGGTTAAACTGCTGAAACACTCCACCAAGTCTAAGGTGGTAAACAAATAGATACTCCTGGCCCGCATGAGGTTAAAATGCGAACGGCAGGAACTACATGTGACTTGATTCCCTTGTTGGGATACGTAGGCAGCTTGGAGGGCATCCTCTAAGTTCAGTTACACCGCTCCAAATCAAATCCTTGTCCCTTACAAAAAAAAAATGAAAAAAGAATTTTCTCTTTCCAAAAAATAAAAAAAAATAAAAAAAAATAATAAAATGCTCCATTTGAGTTCTTTTCTCTTAAAAAAAAACATGAGATAAGAAATGAAAAGCATTTTATTATTCAAAAGAAAACTCATTACATGGAAAAAATGAGTGATAAAATAATTCAAGGAAAAGAAGAACATGGTGGAAAGTCTAAATATCAAATTTGTATTCCACTACAGCTACTTTATATGATTCAAGTGCAGAATTCATGTCTTCAAGTTCCTTCATTGCGTTATCAGTCATGATGCTAGTATTTTCAATGGAAGATAGCTCATCATGCGCTTGGGTTATTTCAGCCTGGATCTCCTTGAAGGTCTCATACTTTTGATCGATAGTCGAACTGATTTCCAGGCCTTGTTTCTCCAAACTGATGAGTTCCTGTTGCAGAACCTTCTTCCTGTCTTCAATGGACTGCAACTTTTCTTCAAGACTTTGCAAGTGACAAGTTAGTCCTTCTTCCTTTGCCTTAACTCTCTTGAGTTGGACGGTCGCGTTGGAAAGGAGTTCTGCATGTGTTTCTTTGCTCATCCTTTCCCACGATGAGGATGCCAGAACATCATATGCCTCCGCCTTGGCAAACAATTCCATCAAGTGATCTTTTAAAGGGAGACCATTGGTAGAATCCGTTCTTGTGATTTCCGCAATGATTTCCTCTGCACACTCTTTTAAAGAAGAGATCTGTTCAGTTGGAGTGTCAAGAATCTGTCCGCGAAAATCCATCAACAAACTCTGCAAGTACTTCCTTCGATGCGCCTGGATCAATTTTTGACCATGAAATTCTGAAACCAATGCTACCTTAGGTTTTTTCCGGATTTCGTGCAAATTAGACAGCTCCTTCTTTGACAAAGCGCCTCCACTGGGGGCAAGTTGCTTTGGGATGCTGATAACGACTTCGTCACCTTTCTTGTTTGAAATTATAGCATCAGTCTCAAGTTCAAGTGGTGAATTGGTATCAACATCTTCTTGGTGGAATTCAAGAAGTGGGGGCTGAAAAAAAAAATGTTTTGAGGGTCTTTTTTTTTTAAAAAAAAAGAAAAGGAAAATATGATTACCTTAAGTGGCGACACTCCAACCGACGGTGGTGAAAAGGAAATTTCCTCCAAATCAGAAGATGTCCTCTTCTTCGATCGGTTCCAATGACGGTCTTGGCTACTACTGCCGCTTGCCAACGAATGGGTTCCTCTCTGGGTAGATTCGATACCCTGAGCTTGAGTCCCTTCTTGTCCTATAGCCTCGAGAGAACCACGATCGTCCATCATTTCAATTTCGACATCTTCTTCTGTGTGAGTCACTGATAAAGATTTTGAAACCATGGGCGGCATCTTCTTTGCTGGAATCACTGGTTGCGCCTCTTTGATGGCCTGTCGAGAGTCCTTGGAAGACTTATTTCTTGTAACAATATTTTCCAAGGAGCTACTAATGGTTTTGTTCTTCCGCAAGGTAGATGAGGTAAGACCCGTTACAATCTCTATAACTCCATTAGGATGCACTGACTCGTTGGCGGAGGTAATCTTGCTCTTCTTCGATGATTGCTGAGGGATCTTAACGGTAAATTTTAAGGGAGTTGAAGAGACACTATTTGACCGAGTCGACCACCAGGCATCATAGTCTTTGGTGATCAATGGATACTTCCTGTGCATGGGTATAGTCATCCGAGATCGCGTCTGAGTGCGAACTGAGGAATCCCATAGTTGAATAGCTTCACCTAAGGTATAAGTGTGAGTGATCTCTTTCAAGTTGTTGGGGATGTCCTGACAAAAACCGAATTAACTGCTGAACCTGCAAGGATTATATTTTTCAGTAATGAAAGTATTATCCTTACGTAGAGTTAAATGGCAAGAGCGTTGACTAATGAAGTAGCTCATGAGTCTTGATGATAAGGATCCGGCATCGATCAACGCCTTTTCTTCATTCTCAGTCCAGCACAATTTAGGAAGCATCAAAGGATTCGTTTCTTTGAAGATTTCCTCAGCTTCCAATTGGCCATAAAATATTGCCATCTTCTCACCACTAAATCTTGTCATGCGCGCGTGGTGGCTACTCACTTGATGATTTTCGTAGTATACATCGAAGTATTGGCCAATCCAAGCATAGACGTAATGGATTGGAAAAGTTACCTCACATTCTCCAAGGTTAGGGGCGTGGACGATCTCCCTCAACCCATGATATATGCTCGCAAGGACGGGAATTGCAAGACAAAATTTTTTTCCTGTAGCCATTAAGCATGCAACCTTGAAAACACTTGGGCGAATACGGTCGACCTTTTTGCTTGGCAAAAGGAACTTGCAGATCCAACACGCTATGAATGCCGCAATATAGGTCTCCTTTCTTAGAGACCCTGGGATACCCAGGGTGTCAAAAGGGACATTGAAGTCATTCGTATCGGCAAGGTCGTAAGGCTCCACGCTTCCAGAAGGGTTGTAAGTCATTTTTGGTTTAGATGTGGTCTTCCTTCTATTCACTCTACTCGGAGGAGCCCTATACCTAGCCTCTCCTTTGAACCAGAAGCGAATCCAGTCCTTCATCCATACCCCTTGGTCATTCGTCCAGAGGTGGTAGTAAGCCGAAAAAAGATGCCTGCAACTCTCAGGGAGAAGTGGTTTCCCTTCTTTGTCACGAGTGAGGAGCTCCCGCGCCGAAGGAACACTTCATCGAAAAACGTGCCATCGATTGAAAGGCCACCAAGTCGATAAAGGTCCCAAAGTGTGATGGACAACTCCCCAACGGGCGTATGAAGTGTGTTCGTCGAGGGACACCAATATTTGAAGAAGGCTCGCAAGATATTTTCACAGCGGTCGTAGGAGTATCTCGACGCGTAGACGGCTTCAAATATGCCAGCGCGTGTGAGTATGTCTTTATACCTTCCAAGCATGTCCTCAACCCACTCCCAATAATGGGAGGTGAAGCACGCCTCACCGAAGAATGACGAAGGGGTTTTCCATGTAGTTTTGTCAACATTGAAGCCCACGAACGGAAGCGTGAATTTGGCTATTTCTGGATCTCCATTGTGAAGTGACGAGTTTAATACGACCACTTCATCTTCCCTCGATGTAGTGGAGAAAGTCGACGGTGCCACCACTTCCTTGGTCCACTTGCTAGTCCAATCTTCGAGATGAAAGCATCCTTCAAGGGGTATGAAGGATTCAGCGAGCGGGCCGATTGCTGGTTTGTAAACATGTAGTGACAAGCTCTTTGATTGAGTTCCTCCCCGTTCATCCGTCAGTGAAATATGCGGCACTGGCACGGCGTAGTCCTTGATTTGCATGCTTGCTGAAATAGTGTAAGAGAAAATATTAGGTGACGAAAGGAAATCCTTACAAGACTTTGGTAATTAAATTACCTAATTGGTTGCTTTCTTCAAATCTCCGAAATGGTTCCAAGCTCCTTTTCAGGCACGAGGTGGGTTGTCTACAAGGGAGCAAGTTGGTAAAGTTGGGATATTGGCATGGGCTGGTGAAAAAAAAAAAAAAAAAACTTTTGCTCAAATATCATATTTAGTGTTAAGAAAAAAGGGGGGATTCAAATATCATATTTGGTATTACCCTAGTAAATGAGCAAAAACAAAAAAAACAAAACAAAAACACAAAAAACAAAAAAAACAAAAAAAAACAAAACACTAAAAAAAAAAAAAAAAAAAAAAACAAACAAGAACGACAAAAGACACAATAATAATAATAATAATAAATAAAAACAAAACAAAAAGGGGGTACAAAAATTGAGACTAAATTTTCAGCCTTGAGGGATAACTCAAATATCATGCTTGGCATTATTTTAGTAGATAAATCACAAAGGGCCAAACTGTCTTGGAGATACAAGTCAAAAGCACACGTGGAGTAGACAAATAAATTCCAAGTGCTGATCATGTTCAAAAGCGTCAAACAATGAAACATGCAAGAGCCTTGACCGAGGCTATTTATTGACAAGTATGACCAGAGCTATTTAGTGACTAAAGCATCTAATGATGAAACCTGCAAAAGCCTTGACCGAAACCAATTCTTGGCATGCAAAAATCTTGAGCAAAGCTTCTTGTAATTAAATGCTGCAAGGGGAAACAAAAAGGCCTTCAAGTACCTGGCAGGCGGAAAAATATTGGAGTGCAACCAGCGGAGGATGATCAACTCTCGCGGCAGCGGCTTGCGCAACAGCTTTAGGTCAGTACGATGGAGGCAGTTTACAAGTAACAAGCATCAATCTGGTGGCACCAGCGACCGTAACAGTTCTAGGCAGCAGCTCTCGAATCGCCAACTGCAAGAAAGCATTGGTAGCAGCGACAAGGCAACTCGGCAATAGCGGGAAAGTGATTATTGCTGTCTCTAGCTTCTCACAAGTGAACGACGGCTCTAGTCTTGGTTATTTATACTAGTGGCATTGTGATTAGGGTCCGAGGTAAACCTGGGTGGAAGGTGGTTCCAATTTGGATAGAAGTAAACTTCTAATACTATGTGGATTGTTGGTAGGACACTAAAAGGAAGTAACTTCATGTACGATTGAGAATGGAGCCGTGCGATCTTTTATTGCTTTGACGTCAATCTGTGAAGAAATTGGGAACTCAAGTTTAATGTCAATTATGATTCTAACATCAGTTTGGCTTCAGGACTTCATGCTCGGCTAATTAGATTTTGTTATGAGGGGTTAGTAGAATTCTAACGAATCTCAAATTCTACTTGGAATTCTCCGATGGCAATTGGTTTCTAGTTCGGCTTGGGAATAAGAAACGCGTGGCCTGGTGGGGGATGTGAGGATAAAGAGAGTGAATTGATCTTTTAGAAATTGGAGGTCTGGCTCTTATGACATTCAATCCGAGTTAAAAAAAAAATACTGAAACCTGTTCGTGAATGTTCGAACCATAGGAGTTGTCCACAATTCTTGAAAGTATACTTTCCATGTTTCGCGGATTGAGCCTGCCGTAAATTGAATTGACTAATTCGTAAGAGATAAGAATTCTAGTCAAGATTTGAGATGTCGCGTGTATGTCGTTTGTATCCTAAGGAGCGAAGGAAGGCCTGGAAATTTGGGCAAATGAATATGAAGTCTCTCGGCCGAAGGAATGAAATTTCTCGCGAGGCCTTTGTAGGTTTTGGGAGATTAGCTGATGGTGGACTCCATTGCAATGGGATTTCAGACTTCTAAGTTGCTTGGACTTTGAAACTAACAAGGAATGGAGCCTGTCAGTTCAAGAGTCCTGGTCATGTTAGAGGAGTTCTTAGCGGTTTGCGGCTTGAGTTCCCAAGGCGGACAAGGAAAAATGATCTCAAATTCCGGAGCGGTGGAGTTCTGTGTGGAGTTGATAAGCAAGGTGCATAGAAGATCAATTCGATTCCTGTGATTTCATTTTTAAAGCACCTTGCACGTAGATGATTGGGCATACGATATGCAATATTCTACAAATGAATACGTTGGCTTCTTGAGGACAAATGGTTATAATTAAAATTGGCGGCTACTTTATCACCAATTCAGAGGTCACGACATTGCAAAGCTCTGGACAAAGCTCATGAATTGATATTTGAATTGCCAAGCTTTGAGTAAAGCTACGCATTAAACAGACTATTACTTGAATTGATAGTCCGACAAAGCTTTGGCATGATCCTGAAATTGATATAACTAATGTTGCATGAATTGGTGGACCCCACATGACCATCTTATGAGCAAAGTTCACGAATTGATATACGAAGTGCAAAACTTTGAGTAAAGCTACGGAATTGCAAAACTTTAAGACCATCCACGGGCTTTATTATAAGACCTCAATATGGGGCAATCCGGCCTCGGGAAATTGGGAGCGCTAGTAGTCTTAGAAATTGAGCTCAATAGGGGATGCTTTGGTGGTATTCCACGTAACCATCATATGTGAATACAAGTAATTGATATGAAGTTTGCAAAGTTTGAAGTTTAGCCCGTTTATGGGTTTCACTTGAAAACTAATACTTCAATGGTGTTCAAATTGAAGCAAAAAAAAAAAATATATATATATATATATGTCAAAACTTGTCCGTTCAAAATTTGTTCCGATATCCAGCAGTCACGCACAAGTTTCGAGGGGGCATTTGTAGACAATGAAATTTTAATTAAATTCTAAAAATTACCATTGGTCTATTAAATATTTTCGTCCAATCGGATATTGCCATATAGCACGTACACTTGGAAAAATTGGTTATTAAATGACCAATTATATTTTGCCACGTGTCAAGGCGAGGTGTTCCAAATCAATTCAAATTGCAGGTATATCTCCACCAACTAGATCATATCATGTCACATGTCCATTGGATAAATATCTAAATATTTATTTCGTATTAAAGGGATAATATTTAGAGTTATTTAATCCAAGTATATCTCTTATATACTGCAATAGTTTGGCCAGTCAAACGGCGCCATGTCACGTGTCCCCACGAGTTTGGCCAATCGATAAATTTCTTATCTCTTTATTAATAAATATAAAATGAAGAGATAATATTTGACTGGTACAGTCCTAATATGACTGCACGTTTTGCAAGACAAGTAAAGTGGTACACAGGTTCTCAACCTCTACCTCTTGCTACAACTATAAATAGAGGTCTCTTAACCAAATCAAAAACATACAGACAGAGATACCAAGAGGCATCTCATACGTTCAAAGCATTGAAGCTCCAAGCTACAAAGGTTCGGCTTCAAGCTCTCAAAGTCTCATCAAGACTTGAGTCTTCAAATATCTTCTAAAGTTCTTCAAATCTTCTATATCAAGATTTGAAGGAATCGGTGGTGGATCCAAGAACAAGCTGCAAAGCCCTTGGATTAACATTCGAGAAGGAGAATCGAGGGAAACTCTCTACAAGTTCGAGAAAACCCCAGAGATTGTACTCACATATTTTCTTAAATTTATATTACACATTTGTCGTGTATATTTCTTGTTTTGTTTGCAGACTTGAAATTTTATCACGTACATATATATATACACATACATACATATATACATATATACATGTGTGTGTACATGTATGTATGTATGTATAAAGGACATTGACCTAAATGGCTAAATCCCCAACACCCATTAAGTCCCCTCAAATAAAGAAAAAAAGCACTTTATTTGTCCTTACAAATAATAAGACATGTGTACCCGATAACTACAAAGATTTCTTCCTAACAAAAAATTGACTACTATAATATAAATTTTTACTTCCATTATCAATTTTTTTTTAAAAACATTGTCAAAGTTATTTCTTACAAATAAAATACTGAAAAGATATTTTAAGTTCCCCAGATCTCCAATTGTTATAATTCGTTTGGATTGTTATTTTTTAGAGTTCTTGTAAAAAAATATACTAGTCATTTGATTTGATATACGTAGGATAAAAAAGTGATTAAAAAATATATTTATAAAAAATATAAAAAGTTTTTTTGAGAAAACTCCAATCCAATCATCTTTTTATCTTAAAAAACATAAATTTTTTATGAAAAAAAAGTAAAAATTTGATATATGCATCGCCGTTTTTTGGACTTCAATTTCCTAGTCTGCTAGATGAGACATTTCCTTTTCCCTTCCCCTTTCTGTTTTTGGGTAGAGAAGATATTTCCCTCGGAAAATCACGTTTCCCACAATACCCAAAATAACATTATCCAAATAGAACCCATCAAAATAACCCAAAAAAATCCCTGCAAGAATCCTCAATACACCCCCCCAAGAATCTTGAACCAAGGCGTTAAAGAATCAATTTTGCAATTTCTTTCATTAGACGAGAAAAAGAATTCTAGTTGGGTTCTTGTTCTCGTTTTGTTTTGTGGTGTTTTTTGAGTAAAAATGTCTATTTTCTCAACCTCTTTAAGCCGTTCCATTGCTTCTTTCAGTGCCATTTCTTCTTCACCTTCTCTCTGTTTCTTGAAATCCCATTACCAAAATTACCATAATTTTGGTTTTCAAGGCTGTTCTCAATCTTTAGTTATCAGCTGTTGCTCCTCTGAACTGGGCTCCTCCTCTGAACCTATCAATATTAGGTAATGTACAAGAAACTTCTTGAATTCCTTTTGGTAATGGGCTGCGATGAATTGATCTGTAGCAAACATTCTTGAAAGTTGTTTGGTGAAATTGCAGGTGCTATTCTTAATTGTCATTTTTGTTCTTGGTTTTTTTTTTATTGTTTTTTGTTTGCTTAAAAGTTTCTTGCTTGATGAAAGCTGCAGTTCGAGTGGCGTGCAATTTTAGACTTATTATAGTGTCAGAACAACAGTATTATGGCAAATGGGATAAATTTCAAAAGCATATACAAGTAAAAAGAAAAACAGTAATTTTGCGCAGTGGTTGGTTTCGTGAAAATTGGGAGATTGTTCATAAACCATTAGGCCTTTGCAGTGTGGGGAAAAGAAAAGTTTAAAGGTCATAAGCGATATGCAGTTTACAATTCGTGAGCCTTCCTGAGGCAAAGAAGTGGAAATTGTGGCGTTGATATGCATTTTGGCAAATTAAAAGTATTTTCCCTTTGTTTATGTCGCCATGCTCTTATTTGAAGCTGTTTCTTACTTCATTCTGATTGGGTAGAAAAGAGAAAGATCTATTTCTCTGGAATCAATTGAGAATGGGCAGCTTATCATCACCATCATAAATCCTTTAGTCGTAAGGAGGATCATAGGGAACCATTTGAATTGTCTAATTCATGCAGAACGGTCAGTGTGGAGTGAAATTTCATTAAATTGTTTGTTTAATGCAGCTTGTGCTATTGAAGATACCTCCCCTTTCGGTTGAACGTAATTGGTTTCAAGTGATTTTTAAAATGCATTTGTTAAGCTTTGTCTAGGATGGCATGTCTCTCTCATGCAAGTTTACACACTGGTAGTGCTGTGTGACAATGTTGCCAGGCACACGGATTAACTTAAGAAAGTATATGAAGTGTGCCAAAAGCTCGCTTAACAGCAGTTGTGGTTTAAGAATAAGAATATAGGAGGAGAACTGGATGGCACCTTCTTTATCACTGCAGAACTATACAAGACACTCCCCTTTGCAGATCCATGCTTCTTAAATAATTTAAAAACTTCAAATAAGCAGTTGTATTTTCTATTTTGGTTTGCTTATGACATCATGTTTGGTTACCTGAGATACCATATAAGGTATTATCATCATGTACTTGTTTCAAGAGTTTTACTATGTACAGTATTCGGAATTTCCAAATAAAGTTCTGGTTTGCAGTTGTCATTTTCATCTAGTATTATCCCATACAAAACAGAATATGTTCCTTTTCTGGTAAGCTTGATTGTTTTTCATATCCAACAGGCAACCTCAAGTAACTTCTATGGCTTCTTTTACGATGACACTGAATGAAAATGGTACTCCACAATCATCATATAAATGGCGTAGGGTCTTGCTTAAAGTAAGTGGGGAAGCACTTGCTGGAGATCAAGAACAAAATATTGACCCGAAGGTTGGAATTGAAAGAGCCATTAGAACACATTATTGTACTTTCATCCTCTCCAAGGCCCTAAAAATGGGGTGCTTGGCTTAGTAACTTGTATACTTTTGAGTTAATAATTCTTTTGTGCTTGTTTAGGTCACTATGGCAATTGCAAGGGAGGTTGCATCAGTTACCCGACTTGGCATCGAGGTGAATTTTCATTTCCTGCTTATTGTTTCACTTTGGTTTCCCATATTAGGGACTATATATAATTTATCTGCCTAGCTTTCTGATCCTTGCCCCAGAATAAATAGTCTCTTTTAACTTGGTGCAGTGTTTTAAGGTAAAACTTGAATCATGTACTTATTAAACAAAAATTAAAATAAAGAGAAAACCAATTCTGGAACGGCATTGTATGTGGTTGAAACTATTAAGAAGATGTAGTAGCACATGGAGGCCACTAGAACTTGTTTATGTTTAAGTAAAAAGCTAAATTTTTGCCTCTATATAGGTGAACTTATCTGGTGACAACCTAAAAGGATAGAGTGGCATCTAGTTTGGAAGTGCAGAATGAGGCGTTCGTAATAGTTTCTGAGAACATGGGCTTATGATGAATAATAATAATAAATATTATTATTATTATTAAAACTGTGTTCAGTTAATTCTTTTCACTTGCTGTTATCTGTTTTTCAAGGATCTCTGCTACTGTATCTAGTTACCGTGAAGAGGTTTTACATAACCAGTTAGTTTACCTATTTAGCTTCTGAACCCATTTAAATATTTCAAGAGTGAGTCACCCAAAAAGATGGCTTTTTGCATGGACCTCAACAGTGGGATAAAAATTTGATGAGAAATTGCAGCTCTAACCTTCTGACAGAATTCTATAATTGAATGATCTTGTCTTGAACATTTGAAACAACATTTTGGGTTTTCTTTTAGATTGTTAATTCTTTAACCAGTTTATGGATGCTGAATTCTTTTCAGAAAGGTTGCATGAGTAGACCATAACTATTCACTGGATTTACGAAGATATTTTTGTTGGCTAATTTGGGATAATTTTTCAGGTTGCAATAGTTGTTGGTGGAGGAAATATTTTTCGTGGATCATCTTGGGCAGGAAGTAGTGGTCTTGACCGTTCTTCAGCTGATTACATTGGGTATTTTCTCATCTCAGATTTGTGTAAATAAAGTTCTAGTTTTAGCTACAAAGTGTACTTTTAAATCAAGTTTCTACTGATTACCTGTCATGAGCTGTACCACATAATTGCCACTGTTCTTCATTTTCTTCTCTTGAAACTGTGTGTGTATATTTTACCTCTGGGGACTTGTACATGGTAGAGGTTGCAATAGTATAAGGGATCATGGTACTGGATCTTTTGTGATAATTAATCTTTCTGAGTATGGTGTGCACATGCATGTTCGTTGGATTGTGCATCTATGTGTTTGCTAAAATGCTTCCTACCAGCCTTCACCCTTTAATTGTGGTGCTGGCAAAGAGTGAAATGCCTCAAAGCACTCGAAGAAGCTCGTTTATGCATGGACGCTCCAAATGGTGCTTGCTGGATGTGTACAAACTAAAGAGATGTATATGAAGCAAAAGTATCAGAGTTCAGTTCTTTCTCACATCTCAATTAAACTAAATACTGCACGTTAACGACTAGTTTTCTTGCACATTTCAAAACAATATAGCGCATAAAGGATGTTTCTCATCGTAGTGTTAATACTGTCCTCAAAATTCGGTTACAAAAACTTTCATTGTTGATCAGCTTCATACGTCTTAATTGAAGACATTAATTTCCAAGTCAATTTTGACATAATAAATTTGCGCACTATCATTGGTTTGTATAAACATTTTGACTGGATAGAAGTGTTGCTTATATTGTAAAGTTTACAAATCTGCAATTTGTAAAAGATAAAATCTTGTGTCGGATTCCTAAAGTTTGTGACAGAAAAAAAAAGTTGGGAATTTATTGTGAAAGGTAAAAGCTTCAATATACTCCTTTTGTAGAAGTCAAAATCTTGTGAAAAGGTTAGCTTTGATGGACTTGCTAGGTTCCGGATTTAAGAGCGAAAAAGATAATGAAGGATTGAGTGGCAGTTGGCTATCTTAAAGGGAGAGTAATTCTGGTCATTTCTATATTTCTTGATTATCCATGTTCCCTTTTGCTTTTTATAGAAAGTGCATGATAAGTTTTTCCATATAAGAAATCAGGAAAGTTGCAAGAAAGAGAAAAGACAAAATAAGGATTAGAGTTCAGGGACCTCATCTAGATTCTTTCCCAGCAATTATCTAGCATTAGAACTTAACAACATGTATCAAAGGTCTATTTAGATCATCAACCAATTAGCCTATTTACTCACTTGAAGGTTGACAAGGTAAACTTTTTAGTTCAACTAGGACCAGGGACAGTTTTCTCTATAATGATTCAGGATTACTCAAAATTTCAAAGATAGGCTAAATCCCAAGTCATTGATTTTGAGCATTGTTTGATGTCAGCCATCTGGCTTATTTTGTTAATTGGGTTTGATTTGGTTCTAATGTGTGTTATTACTTTACCTGGATTAATATTCTCATTCACTATTCCTGTTTGCAACCAATTAGGATTTTAGGATGTTTGACCATTGGTACTGGGCTGATGGCACTAATGTTTTCAAATCCTTGTTCAGGATGTTGGCAACTGTAATGAATGCTATATTTTTGCAAGCAACAATGGAAAGTATCGGGATCCCGACAAGAGTCCAGACTGCCTTTCGTATGTCAGAAGTTGCCGAACCATACATACGCAGAAGGGCTGTCCGCCATCTAGAGAAAGGAAGGGTGGTAATTTTTGCAGCTGGAACAGGAAATCCCTTCTTCACTACAGACACTGCAGCTGCCTTAAGGTGTGCTGAGAGTAAGTGCACTTTCCTGACCCAGACCCTGATATGTTCAGAATGTCTAACATGGATGAGAGGGTAATGTATTACTTGGAATGCTTATTGCATTTTCCCCATGTTTGTTCCTTTTCTCCTAATAAATGAACTGTCACTCATCTAAAATCGATGAAAGATGGCCCCCAAAGGAAAGGCTTAGTTTTATGATATTTGACATGAAAACAAGATCGCCTTCTTTTTGCAGACTTGAAACTTTGGAAACCACATATTTGCTACCAAATTTTGTGGACCCCTACTACTGCACTATGCTGATTAAGCCTTTTAAGACTGCCTGGTGTTTAATTCTTCTGTCAGTATTTTAGTGCTCCTAATTGTGTTGCGTTTCTAATGTTTTTGCAGTAAATGCCGAGGTTGTGCTGAAAGCTACAAATGTCGATGGGGTTTTTGATGATGATCCTAGGCAAAATCCCAATGCTCGTCTTTTGGATACCCTGACATATCACGAGGTAACGTCAAAGGAACTTTCAGTTATGGATATGACAGCCATTACCCTGTGCCAAGAAAACAACATTCCTGGTACGTATCTTCAAGTTTCATATTCATTACCATTATTTGGTTTCAGGGCTGATAAACCAATAACGTCGTTGCATTTTAACCCGTTTAAAGCTGATTTTAACCTCACTTTTCTTCATGCAGTTGTCGTCTTCAATCTCAACAAACCGGATAACATATCAAAAGCCATTCGGGGAGAAAGCGTGGGTACATTGATTGGTGGCACACGCGATTCAGCCAATTCTAGGACTTGAGAGAGGAAGGCTGAATACTGCTAAGTAAGGTTGTGGAGCCTTTAAGTGATGAGCATTATGCAGAAGAGCATCCTGGAGGTATGACGTGAAGGTTTAGAACCACATAAAACCTTTAGGATCCCATTTTTGAGTATTCTTCTTGTTGGATTAAAATTCAATCTGCTGATACTGTAAATGATTCCACTAGCACCATTGGACTTCTCTGATGCATGTTTTGCAAATAGCTCGGAACCCATCAAAAGAAAGAGTTATATATTACTTTTCACTAAACATTTTTAAACTTTCTTTGATGTTTGGTGCTTATGACTGCTTCAACTTCCATCTTTGACTTACCTGTCAACTTAAACACTTGCTTACTGCTCTTGACATTGTGGTTCAAAGTTGTCTACGGTAAAAGGTTGAAGAATAATTTTCACCTTCCCTTTTCAGTCTGCTTTAATTTTTACACGGTCAAAAGACCATCAAAGTGCCAATCGTCTTCCTTTGGATCCGGAAATTCTGACCCATAAATTATGCAGATGCAATGGAATTGAAAATCCAACGGTTTCAAATAATCCTACTGTTGCCAATTGCTTGGCTGTTCTCGCCTTTTTTTTTTATTCTTTGGGATCAAATCATTCGTAGTTCTAATCTGGAGTAATATGATGGCAAGGTGCATCATTCAATCTGGTGCATTGTTGTAATCTAACCAGTAATCACATTCGAACTTTACCTGAGAAGGGTTAAGTATAATATGGCCCTTCATTAGTCAATCACCCAATTCTAATGCCCATGAAAAGATAAAATAAGGAAGAACTTCTCTTCTTTCCCAACTTTTCAAAAAGCCTTCCCCTCCCTCTCCTGGATTTCGTTTTATTTTATTTTTCTAATGAAATATATCCTAAATTTTCATAGTGAGAGTCCTCTATTTCTCCTACAAGTTTCTAGTGAGAATTTTCTGTGTCTCAAAGTCTCTAGTAAGATTTGTTTATGTTGTTTTTTCTTATTTTATTGTTAGACCTGAATTTATTTCAGATCTAGATTTGAAATTTATTGGATCTTGGATCTGTTTCAAAGTATCTCATCATTAATATTAGAGCTTAAACCAGTTGATTAGCAAATCTAATGAATGCATAAGAGAGTTGCAGCGATTTATTAGAATATAGTTTTGAAATTTCTTGTATTTTTTAGATCTGTTCATAATTCATAATTTTTCAGATCAATTCATAATTTTTTATATCTAATATTTCTTGTGCATGTTTAACCTACCATTAGGACAGTGCGTGTAAATCAAATCATGTTGGATGATTTCAGCAATCTGTTAATGAAATTTGCTTTTTGTCAAACAAAAAATAAGAAACAAGAAAAAAAAGATAGGACCAATAAAGTATTGCCATTCATTAATGCATAATGGATAGCAATTATATCTTTTTTCCTGTATAACCGCATTATGTTCGTGGTACCCGTGTTCAATGCACACATGATTGATGACAGGAGGCTGCCTGAAGCCGTGAAGACTGACTTTTGTTTAGGATTTCTGGTTCTACTTTCCTTCCATCTGCACGTTTTATTAAATGTTTTTGAGGGAAAATCTAAACGTTTTCAGTGAGTAGAAAAATGGGACTGAGATTCTTTACAATTGAGATGGCAACGCACCAAAACCCAACGGCCCAAATAAGTTTAATATAAATTCAGATTAGTGAAATCTGTTCTAGGACATAAATTTAAATGATTAATAGTGTATTTGTACATTATTATTAATGGTGATAATTTCACAAATCTCCCCTGAGGTTTATAACAATTATAGCTAGCTACCTCCATGTTTAAAAAATTACATCTAGCTCCCATAAATAGTAGCTTTGGGGTTTTTTTTCCAAAAAAAAAAATATATAAGTAGGAGGTTTCAAATCCAAAACCTTTCATATACGTTCTCTCTTCTCATACCACCCAATCCATCCATCCTTCCCGCTTCCTCTCTCTCTTGGTAGCTTTGGGTTTCATTTGGCTGAGTTGTGCGGAAAAAAATCATACTAATATCCCATATTGCCCTTGTCCATTTTTTGGTTTTAAATCAAATTATTCAATGAATGTAATCATTTTTTTTCCCGTCTTGTCTCAAATATTCTGCCTTACATAAACCTTGAATCACTTCCTCCATATTCATTTACCCAATTTACTATTGGCTTAACTGTTTATTGAACATTGGTAGGAGACAAAAAAGGAAAACAGTGAGAAGAATGAAATATGGGTGGATTAGGGAACATGATTAGTACTAAAAATTGTGAGATATGAAAATTGGGATTTTGCAGAAGGATGACAAACTTGGATAGACAAAAGAGAAGGGTCAAAATTATATAAAAATAAATATTAGTGGTGATGATAGAGCTATTTAGTGAGAAGAAATACTTAATGACAACTTTGTGGATTTTGATAGCCATTTAACTAATTTTACTACATTTTAAAATTTTTTTCCTCTTTTAAAAAATTTTGCCCTGAAATTTTAATGCATAGAATGGTATCATTGTTTTGGAAAGGTTATTATAGTTGTTTTGAGCTATGAAGTGAGGTAAGTGCAATATCTAGAATTAAATAAGCGCCGGGTGAAATTATCAGAAATCTTGGAGAGGCTTTTAAAATTATCCTTATTATACGAACTTTAACTTTGGATACATACATTGTGGATGCAACCCTACACAATTTCTGTATTTGGTCTAGACTTATATACATGGTTTCATCGATAATAAAATTTATGCGTACTATAAAATTATACCATCGTACATTAAATGATATAAGAAATAAAACCCTAATCGTACTCTACTCCATATCTATGTTAACAGTAGCTATTGACACAAAAAATTGCAGAATCTCGAAATTTCAAAATTGATAGTAACAGTTAGGAAGCCCCAAATTCAACCGGCAAAAACTTGTGTAACCTTGGTTTACGGCCCCACTTGTAGACCGATCAGTGAAGAATTCTCCACGTCATCAAGTAAGAGTCAAATATTCTGATGCCTGTTCCTCGACTTCACCTGATTTAACCAAAATTTCATCTCTGGATTTTTCTTTTGTCTTTTGTCATTTTTTTTTTTTTCTATTTGTTCTTTTCTAAAGACTAGTACTAACACAAATGATCTACTATCCAAACACATCCTATATCTTACGCTATCGAGGGGATGAGAAAGGACAAGAAGTTCGAGAAAGATGATATAAGATCTGGAGCTATTAGATGTGGTTCAGTTGCAGCCTCCACCTCATTTTCCATCTGGGGGTAGCATCTTGGGGCTTTCGGAAATATGGGAGGAATGGAGTCAAAAGAAGAACGCAAAATCGATGAGAGAAGTACAGAATTCTATACTAGTTGAATATTGAATTCCAAACGATCGATGATGTGGGAACTTCTGTATCGCTGGCTCTACGAATGGGACCCTAGACTGAGTCTATACAAGTTTTTGTCAATCCAAAATAGATAGGAAGTGTTGTACTTCAATATTGTATTAATAAATGCAAATAATTTGTACCATCAAAAATTAATTTGACGTGGATTGAGGTGTAGACTAAATCTTAAAATTGTTGGAGGAGAGTACATGAACAACTTCTGATCATCAAGCTAACTATGTTGAATTTGATAGCTACTAAGAAGTCCGGTAGAGTTGAGACACATAGAACGCTTTTTTTAAGACGATACGTGTCCCCACGATATTTTTTTTAACTGATGCAGGAGCTCTAGCGTGCCGTCTCCAGGTACAACAGCCCAACTCTATAGTTGTTGCTTCCCTTTGATCTGCACAACCAAGAGAAGTAGAAGCTTCCCAATATCTTACTTTGCCTAAAGAAAATCAGAATGAGGGAGAAAGAAATGAGTGTAGGGAAAAATAGTATTTAGAATAATCTTTTTGTTGAGAGAAAATGTGTATATAAAAAATTCTCCAAAAACTTCACTATTTATAGGCTACACAAACCTTTAGAAAATAGGTTGAATGTCCAAGTTAAATGTATAATGGTTTTTTTCATACTAAATTGTAGTTAATTTGTAGAATTTGTAACCTAAAAATTGATTCATATATGAATGGCTTATAAAGACTCAATAATTCTTCATTTGACCAAATAATTCACTTGTAACTCCTATTCAAATAATTGTATAATAGCTCCATTCAAAATGTATTGTAACTCCCAACATTATAATTCTCATAACTCTCAAATAAATTATTATAACTCCTTGTAAAGATTTGGCCAAGGAAAATTTAAGATTTTATTAAAATAAACTAACATTTCCCCACTTATTTTAATTAAATTTGAAAGAGATAAAAATTTGGACAAAGTGAGAACATCATGCATAATGAAAGTGGCATTGCCTTGAAACCTTCATTTAGTGTTTCCATAATCCTCATATTAGAGTCAAAGTGGACTAAAGCCTTGAAATTAAAACTACTTTAATATATGTAAGATTATGTTACACACGTGATATTCAAGATATTAATTAACAAGTTTCTTAAACCAACACAATACGGCCTTGTGCTTTATTCTGGAATCATAAGTGCTTTAGAGAATTAGCCAAATTTTTATAGGAAACGACCTTTACTTCCACACTCATAGGTGAATGTGAATCTATCAAGAATACCCCTATGACTAAGGCATCCCACCCATAAAGGGTTTTAGAATTCATTAAAAGATTTATATCAAATCATAACCTTTTCTTTGTCATAGAATCACGAGCATGCTTTACTCCATATAGAGGGATTTAATAATTTTATAATAAATGTATGCTTTTCACCCAAACCATTCTATGATTTGACCTAATTCTTGAGATTGACAGTCCAAGGTAGTTGTATTCTCATAAATTGTTCCAATTTAAAAATTTTTAGGCTCAAGTCCCATTCCCCTTGATGTGTATCATATCCTTAACTTAAGTTTGAAATTTATCTTTTACACAATAAAATAGCAAAGATATGATGTTCTTGAATATTTTTCAAATAATCTCTCTTAATGGTCCAAATATATTGAACCAATCTTTGGTGAGAAAATTTCTCATCAATTTATATTTGTCGCATAATATAGGCATATATTTGCTCATATTCAATTTTTTTTTAATTTTTTTCTCAATGGCCAATAATGTAGTAGCACACTAGAAGCCATTCTCAAAAAACTCCATGGTTAATTTTGCTTTTGCAAAAATACCAAAAAAATATTTCGAATACCTTCACATCAGGTCATACTTTTTAGTGAGTGCTAGTATGCACAACTCAAAATAAGAGTCAAAATCAATCCACAAGTTATACTCATAAATTGAGTAATAAAATGATATCACCCTATTTTTTCACAAGTTGGCATTATGCATCATTTATTGGTCACCACTAATCTGCACACTCAATCCAAGGAATAAGAAACTCATAATATAATTCTCAATATACTCTCACAATCAAATTTCAAAGTCTGTACCAAAATGGTAAAGCAAATGCATATAGCATTTAAAGGTCATGCACTCAATTAGTTTAGAACGCTGCGTTATCATGTAATTACATACCCCCACTATTTCTAACAATTATGCATTCAAGACTATTCATGGAGTTCATGCGTTAAACTAGTATAGAAATAGTGTTCTAGGTACTCTAAACAATATACACTCAGAATAGTACATAAGCGTAAGAGCCATATTAGTGGGTACAAATCACACATTAACAGCAACAAGAAACTTGACTTTTTTACAAACAAACAAATTCAACAACTAAATAGTTGCAAAGTGTTTCATATATTTTGAGATCATCATTGTTTAAGACGAGGCGTTCTGCAGACTTAGAAATTTAACTTGACTCTACATGCATTGTGTTTAGTATATCTCAACTGGAGTTGAATTCAAGTTAATGGCCCACTGGTTTATAATTTTTTAACTATAATGTCATAAGACTTTTACTTTTGCATGGTAAGAAAATACTCATATACATGTCTAGTAACATAACTTTAGGCATACTTCAAAACTATGAAATCATACACATTGAAGCAATGAACTTTTAAATTTGAATGCGATTAAACAATTATAAAATGCATTGCATTCTATAGATAAATTATAAGTCTTGGCAATTGAATTAGTCAATTACTTACTCTTAAAACCTCATCATTAGATTTTGAGTGCATAAATAAACATGACACATCTAAAATTACTTGGTAGTTTCACAACCAGTTCAAAATTTTTTAGTATAAAGCCTTTTGAACAAGAGCAATTTCGTCTTAAAATTGTTGGACTTCAATATTGCATTAATAAATGCAAATAATTTGTACCATCAAAAGCTAATTTGGCATGGGTTGAGGTGAGAACTAGGTTTTAAAATTACTGGAGAAGAGTACACAAATAACTTCTGATCTTCAAGCTAACCACCTTGAATTTGACAGCTACTAAAAAATCTGGTAGGGTTGAGGCACATAAAACGCTCTTTTTAAAACGATACGCCTTTGCAGTATTTTTTTTTAACTGATGAAAAAGGTCTAGCTTGCCATTTCCAAGATACAACAACCCAACTCTATGGTTATTGCTTCCCTTTGATCTGCACAATCAAGAGAAGTAGAAGCTTCCCAATATCTTACTTTGACCAAAGAAAGTTAGAATGAGGGAGAAAGAAATAAGTATATGGAAAAATAGTATTTAGAATAATCGTTTGTTGAGAGAAGTGTGTATATAAAAAATTCTCCAAAAACTTCACTATTTATAGGTTACACAAACCTTTAGAAAATAGGTTGAATGTCCAATTTCAATGTATAACGGTTTTTTTCATACTAAATTGTAGTTAATTTGTAGAATTTGTAACCTAAAAATTGATTCATCTTTGAATGTCTTATAAAGACTCAATAATTCTTCATTTGACCAAATAATTCATTTGTAACTCCTATTCAAATAATTATATAATAACTCCATTCAAAATATATTGTAACTCCCAACATTATAATTCTCATAACTCCCAAATAAGTTGTTATAACTCCATGTAAAGATTTGGTCAAGGAAACTTTAAGAAACCTTCCAAGCGATTCTCGTTGTCCTTTTTTCGATTGTGATTACCACGCAAATTTTGGTTTAGGACCTTTTGGTTGAGGCAAGACATCCAATTTTGGACCTTTTGGTCCAGTGAAGACATCCGGAAGCATAAGTCTTTCTTTGCTTGTATTTTTTTTAAGTGATAATTATATGCTAAGTCTTGTTGATGAACAAGTGTTTGTACTTTTAGTTAGTGGTTGTTGCTTTATAGAAATTTTGTGTAATTCATTTGTCTATTGAGTGGAAGTTATTTATTTATAATGTAAGAAATGATTGTAGTTGTTGGGAGTTGTGTCAAAAAAATCCATTAATTCATTGCTAAAAGTCTATATTTGTTGAATATTAAGTGGGTAAATACAATAGTATATCCTACTTTAAGTACATAAAATTTTATCATTTGTTTCCATCCATGCTAAATAATTGTCTTTGACTTTGATATCCCAATTGTTCAAGACTCAGATATAATTAGTCAAATCTTATTAACAAATATAGTACATTCACTGTAACAAACAAATAAATTACAATTTTTCATATTATTTAAACACAATTCTATTAAATATCAATGCATTTTACAAAAATATTAAACTTCATGTTAATTAATGTTGAAAATATTCACTTACTATTTAATAAAAAAATATTAACATAATCGCACATAATCATGGGCACTACAATATGAACAAAACCGTGCATAGCACGGTTTTCTAGCCTCCTAGACCTAGTATTTTAGCAACAAAAGTAAACTAAAACTAAAATCGTGGTTGACCGGGATGCCCTGACGCGTTTTACTCCAGCTGCGGCATGGACCTGGTGACTATTCTTTCGCGCATCGAAAGTTGACTATTCTGGCGTTTTGCAAGACCGCCTTTGTTTGACTCGTAGGATTAGGTATGCTCCTTTCCAGGAACATTTTTTAACTGGGCAAAACATTTCACCAGTGTTTTAAGCAATGTTTTAAAAACCGGACCGTTAATTGAACCGGTGAAGTGAAAGGGTCGAGGTTCAACCGGTCGGACCGGTTCAACCTCGGTTCAATGAATTTTTAAAAAATAATTTATATAAATATATATATGTACAAAATAAGACATGTAATGGACTAATTTAATATTTTATATGATGAAAAGTTTACTATTTTTTAATAACTTGGATTTTTAAAAATAAAAATTTTAAATTATAAGTTAAAACAAATAAATTTCATCTCAATTTCAATTATATCTAAATCCAACCCCAAAATATCACAATATTTTGAAATTATACAAAATTCATGTCTCTGAGAATTTAGATATTATGAACTTAAATTTTAATTTACGTTTTGGGATTTAGAGATTGCAATTTAAAAAAGAAAATTTGGAGTTCGAAAGAAGTCAAGAAAATCGAAAATAGAAATGTAAACTTGATAAGAAACAAAAAATTAAGATAAAAGTGAGTGGTTGTGGCATTAAATAATTTGGGTTAAAAAAAATTCTTTTTTAACTTTTTTCAATTTAATGGACAAAAACAAAATTAAAAGATGGAAGAAAACATCAATAAATTAAAAATAAAGAGGTTTGATTAAAAAGGGAGTGACAAAAGAAAAGAGGATAGAGAGAGAAGAGAGAGAGAGTTGAAAATTAAAAAGAAAGAGCCATGAGGGGATGAGATTTTGTAAGAAAAATGGAAAAAAGAAATATGAGTGTTTGCTTTATATAAATAAGTTATCAAAAAAAACTAATAAGATGTGATGGTGCAACGGTTAATACATTGGTCTTTTATTACAAAGGTCTTGGGTTCGAATCTTGATAGTTGCATTTTGCAAAACTTTAAAAAAAAAAAAAAAAAAAAAAAGGGGGAGAGCTGAAAACCGGAAAACCGCCGGTTCAATCCGGTTCGGGGGGTTTTCACGGTTCAACCGGTCTTTGACCGGTTTTCTAGCAAAGTCAACAATGTCATTGAACCGGACCGGTGCCATGGCCGGTTCGCGGTTCAACCGGTCGAACCGGCCGGTCCGGTCCGGTTTTCAAAACATTGGTTTTAAGTATGAAAGCAGATTTTCTATGTTTGAAATTGCTCAAAATTCAACTATTATTTGTTTATTGTAAAATACTAAAATTAAAATCAGAAAAGAACTTGACCCCTTAAATAATTAATTAATTAACGTAAACATAAGTCTAAATTGCTTAAACTATTTTTCTTCAAAATAAGTAGATCCACACTTGTCAGCACACTGCAAAAGTCTCTTTAGTATCACCATGATCTTCTTGCAAAAGTCTTGGTACAGATAAATGTTTAATAACAAAAATGCACAATTTTTTGTTTAACAGAATATTATTTGAAATATTATTTACAATACAAAAAAAATGTTTTTCTTACATTATTTGTTTTGTGATGTGATGCACATAAAATAAAAAAAAAAGATAAAAAAATAATTGAGAAAATCTGTTTATAATGCAAACAAAATAATATTGAGAAAAAAAAAAACCAAATATCCAAACTCATCCCATGATAACTACATGAGAAATTGGTAACAACACTCTGATGTCTCACAATTCCATGCTTGTTACAAAAGAAAACTAAATCAAAGATTTCATTTTTTTTTTCTTTGTTAAACCAAAGCAAGACTTCTCAATAATTGGGCATGTTATGGACAATCTGCATGCTAAATTAGCTTATAATCTGTATGGTAAGTTGTATAATTGGACAATTTTTAATCCTCCATTGCAATTTGTAAACGAAGCATTAAGTGATATGATTGAATGAAATTTTTCTTCTTTTCCTTGAAAAAAAGCGTAAAAATATATAGCGCCTTTACCCAATAGGAACCTTGAACATGCAAGAAATCCATTTTCATGCAAAGACATTTGAAAAAAAAAACACTTATTTAAGCAATAAAAAGAAAAAAAATATAATACAATTCTCATTGAATCATGAGATTCCATATACAGAACTCATTTGCTTTTTACAACCAACTCTCAAAAGAAGTACAAAAAGATAAGCCTAACTCCTCTAATTTGGCCCACCAACAACCTAGTGGCAAGAATCATTGAATAACAGCTTCATCTTCAGTTTTCCCCCAACTTTCTCCCATCCATACTTGCAAAGCCAAAGTAAGCATATGCAACCAAAAATTTCTACTTGTTCTTTTTGACTTTTCCCTCTCCTACCCCAAAAAAAAAAAAATTCTAGAAACAAATTTGTTTTCAGCTTCTTCTCTTTTGAACAAATTTGTTTTTCACCTTCTTCTGTTTTGACTTTTCCATCCTTCTAGCTAAAAAGATTTGAGTTAGTTTATCAATTCTTTACATCTACTTGTGGAGAAATTTCCTACTCCCATAAACTTCAAGACTAATAAAAAGTACATCAATAATCAATTCTTCAAAGGGGCCAAAAAAAAAAAAAGAAAAAAAAAAAATCTAATCTGGACTAGCCTAATTTTTGGGTTTTGGATACCCCAAAAAAAAAAAAGCTAGAAATATATAAATTAAAAAAGAAAGGAAATTTTGAAGTAATACTAAAAGTCAAAGAATGTGTTGAAGAGATCATACGAAGGAATGGATGGTGAAATGAGTGGTGAAGAAAGCAAGAATGATGGGCTTGGTAAGAACATATTATTCCCGTTCAAAAATGGATCCGGCGCCGGCGAGAAGAGTCCCGGAAGCGAAACGGGGGGCAGAGTCCCCGGCGCCGGCGATAGTATCCCCGGATTTTGACCCATTTCAAAACTAGTTCCTTCAAGAATTTCCATCAAATCTTCAGCAAAATCAGAACCAACCCTTTGCTGTCTCTCTTTTTCCCTTTCCGACGGGCTAGCTTTCTCCATCGAAGCTAAACGGGCTGCCGGAGAGAGGTCGCCTGCGGCAGTTGGGGTGTTGCCTGGACGAGGAGAACGGCCGGTGAGACGTTGGACCAAGTTCATGAAGTCATTGACTGTGGTGTGGATTACTTTCGGGGAAACGGCGTAGATGACCACTGGTTGGCGGTACTCGTTGTCGACTGTGGGCTGAAGGTGCGGCGGAGCAGGGTGATTGAGGTGGTGCAGCTGCGGTGCAACTGGTGGTTTCTTGATTTTGTGGGAGTCTTTGCTTACTTTAAGTGGAGCTGGACGTGGGCCCTGTAGTTCTCTCCTAGGAGACGGCCTGCCGCCGGTGGAAAAATCCTGTGGATCCATGGTGAAGGAAGATTTATGGAGTGATCGATTGGAGTAATTTGTAGAGGGAACTAGGAAGAAAGAAAAGACAACAGAGAGAAGCCAAATGGTAAAAGGTCTATGGACTTCGAAAGTGCTATGAATGTGCTGATTTCTGTTTCTATAATAATGTTTTTATGTTACTAAGGTAGGGTTCGAGGAAAGACATAAAAGTTGACAATAATGACATGAAAATTAGTTAAACTCGTTGCAAAAAGAAAAAGGTACACTAGACCCCATTTTCCAAGGGTTGATATGCTAAGAAACTTCACCTTGGAATTGATTTAAAGGATTAAGTCCGTCAGCATTGCAAGTTTTTGAAGTTGCCGTGGGAAAATATATTATAACGATGTGACGTTTGAAATTAATTAAAATATGAGTCAAGAGAATTTTTTTTTGGCAAAAACTTGCAATTCAAATAATACCTTAAATTTACTAACAATAACCAAGAAATCGAACATTTGTTGACTCTATTTCTTTTATGGTGTCATCCATCTTTTCTACCGAAAAAGGGCAAATTGGATTGCACACATCATTCATGTTGTGCTAAAAATAAAATATGGGGATAGTGCCAATTTGGCCTTCCATATTGAGCAAAAACTTTAATGTGACAGCACAAATTGAAAAAAGTTTCAATTAGCTTTTGCAATGAAAATGTGCTTATTTGAGTATGGCCCTCTAAATTGAGAAACATTTTCAATATGGCCTTCCAAATTCAATATTTATATTTGGCCTTCTAAATTGAAAAATAGTAATGTGCTCTTTGGTTTTGCTTCCATCTAGTTAATGATTGTTCAGTCTCTCATTAAGGGCCATCTTTGAACCTTTTTTTCCTCGAATCTTAAATCGTTCACACAACACAATTGGGGTAAAAAAAAAAGAATTAATCTTATAATACAACTATCTGAGTCCTTTTTTTTTTTTACCGGGGGAATGATATTTGCTTATCTTAAAATGTTCTTTAAACACGATTTGATTTTTCTTAAGCCAAATGATGAGTATATAATAGGCCAAATGCATTGCAGTGGTTTGCAAAGAAACCTTTTCAGGTTTGTAATATCATTCCCTTCTTTCATATGTCAAGAAGCAAAGACCTACTTTTGTCTTCAATTTTCTATGCATAAGCCTTCAATTTTCTTATATACGTTTTGTAAAATAAGTAATTATGAGAGACCTAGGCTTCTTAAATTACAAAGAAGGACTAGACAGAAATGAAATGGAGGGCCGCAATAGAATACCATTTTCAGTTGGAGGGTAGTATTGAAATTAATTTTCTGTACTTGGCCAAGTTGACACTATTTAGTTTGGAGGGCTGTATTGATATTTTTGCGCAAATTGGAAGGCCAAAATCACAGCTATCCTAAAAAGGGCTTCCCATAACTCATTAAAAAAAAAAAAAAACTCAAGTACTTGTGGAAACAAATAGTGACTAAAAAACTTCTTTATGGCTTTTATTGCCTTGATCTTTTGCTTAAATTGTCATGTTTTGGAAAAAATTAGGAATAATTCCTTAACACATTCTTGAACATTTTTTTTAATCTTACATACATTTCATCTAAAAAAAATTTATGCAGCTTTATTTTTCTGAATCACTCCTAAAAAATAAAATGCAATTGAAAGGAAATTTTTTTGTTAAGGGATGGTTATTGTCAATGTCATACGATCAATCCATAATATAGACAGCGGTGATTTAGATTAAAGCATTCTGAAATAAAAAGATAAAAGTTACCTTCTTTTTATAAAAAAAGATGCAGAAATGGAAGTCACTCAAATAAAAGAAAATTGGAGGGTAGATTTTTAAAGTGGTACCTATTCCAACAACTTTTTCCGCCCATTTAAAGCCCGTGATCATCGACATAAATTACTTGTCAATAAAAGTGTCTATGAAGCAGCTTGGGCAAGGATATCTGTTGGGTCTCTTAATAGCCCAAATTTGGCCCATTTAAGATAAGATCGTCCACTTCAAACCAGGGCTGCCAAAGCTCACAAGTAGGGGTGGCAATGGGGCGGGGGACACCTCCCCAAACCCCGCTCCGTTGCATTTTAATTCCCCCCGCCCCGGGCTTCCCCCGTCCCGTCCCCTGCCCCCGGCTTCCCCTATCCTGCTTCCCCCGCGGGGGCATCTGTGGGGTTAAAAAATTTTATTATATAATTTCATTATAATTAAATTTGAGCAAATAATCAAGTATTAAAATATCAACATATCACTAAATTATTATTCATTGTAACTTCACAATTGAAACTCATAAAAATAATTAAACAAAGGTTATTTGACTACAATCTAATATGATAAAACAAATATAACTAAAATAATCAAGTTTTCACTTTTGATATAAATACAATTACTAAATTAATATTGTGTTTTTTTAGAAAAAAGTGTTATTGTATTAAGTGTAGTTAGGAATTTAACATAAATGTATTAATAAATTTAGTATAAATAATTAATAATTTTTATTAATAGACATGTATAATTAGTAGTATAATTGATAATATTATTATTATATATATAATTATGTACATATATATATATATTTTTTCAAACAAGAGGCGGGGTGGGGCGGGGAAGTATACCCCTGGCCCCCGCCCCACTTCTAAACGGGGGGAAAAAATTCCCCTGCCCCCGCCCCCGCCCCATCCCCCGCCCCAATGACCCCCCGCGGGCACTCGCCCCCGTTGCCATCCCTACTCACAAGCTTTCTAGTTTAGTATCAGAATTTTTAATTTGTATCCGTATTGAGTTCCCAAAAAAAGAAAAAAAAAAACGAATTTAAAAACGAAAGCTCACTTTTCATGGGCTCCCACTTTGGGATCTGTGGCAAGTGGTATATACATATATATAATTTTTAGATAAAGTTCTACTAAGTTTTGGGGATTGATGTTTTAGGTTCAAGAAAAATTCAATGGCACATTTACATCAACATGCATACAATCTAAAGTATAGCTAGGTGCTTTCTTTCCTTTTTTTTTTAAATTTTTTGATAAAAAAGTATAATTCAATTAATTTTCAACTAAATCCACCATTAGAAATGGCACAACAAAATTTAGAGAATACCTACACCGATTATTGATCTTGCATTTTTAGCTAAGACAACTTGACAGGCTAGCAGGTATGTGTAGTGTCCTCCCTTGTAATAGAGTAGGATTTTCCCTGCTTAAAATCCCTGCTTATAATAGAATAGGATTAAAAAAAAAAAAAGAAGCTTAGACATGCATCACTTTGGTATTTTATCTACTATTCCATGAGTCGAGTCCCTTATGATATCCAAAACAAGAGGGCCTAAACTAGATAGAAAATCTCCCACCGCACTAATTTTGGATGGGTCGGGTCTGGAATTTCAGCCCACTTTAATGTTTGGCTCAAATTAAGCTTAACTCAACCTAAACCTTTTTAATGCTAGTCACAACCCTGATTTTAGTGGACAAGGGCAATCCTAAGAGGGGCTTTTTTTAAAAAATTTTTTTTTATGAGGGTAAGGGTAAAATTTAAGAGGTAAGGAGAGAACTTGCTGCAATAATTTAAGAGGGTAAAATTAAGATAGGCAGATATTGAGGATGAATAAAGAAGAGGGCAAATATAGAATAAATAAAAATTACCATTCTTGAACTTGCTGCAATAACCAAGGCAAATAAGAGCATTAGCAATTCAGTATTTCATGTTAAGAAAAATTCACCGAAACCCACCACATATTTCAGAGATCTTTTTCTTCCATTAAGGGAACAAAAGGTGAAAATTTTCTTGTGGTAAAATTGGCTTTGTCCAACGAAGCAAAAAAGAATATATTCAGCACAAAAGGGTACATATATATATATTATAAAGGGAATAGAGTCAGTGATATTATTTGTTATTGAAGAATAGGAAAAATTCATATTATTTTCTTTCTCAAATTTTTTTCCGTTCGAATAGTTTATAGAAATTAGAAAAAGAAAATCTTTCTAGGTTTATGAACTTTCGCTAAGTAATTCGTGCGTTTACGATATAAATTCCTTGGTTTCTTCAGGAAATTGCTTAAAAATTTGTGAATCCGTCCTTTGTAGCTTCCATTTTGGATTTTTGCAAATTAATTTTTCATGTATATAATTTTACAAGCTTTTTCTCAAAATAATAATTTCAAACTTCTCATGATAAAGGAAAAAAAAAAAGTAACAAAAATAATTTGTGAAATTTATTTTAAATTTGCTTTTACAATTTAGGTCTTTCTTCTTTAATTTAAATGTATACTTTATAGGACATATGTCTAAAGTGCTTCGCTTCTTCTGTGATGATTCCATGCTATTTGGGTAGTTTCAACATATATATATATATATATATATATATGTGAATTGTGCGAAACGTGTATTCCATTTGCATTAACACGAAGTTCCTGATTCAGTGTTTCTGCTTGGCCTTTTTTGGCTTTTCTTTGACCAGTTTTAACACAAACAGACGAATTTTTTGTTTTTCTCCCTTCAATTCCACTTTGGGGCTGCACTTTATAAGAGGTATGGCAGGTAACTTGTCACCAAAACGACAGTAATCATTATATCACTTGTAGACAAATGCACGGTCTGGTTTTGTTTGCTTTGTTGGAAATATGCAAAGGTTCAAGAAAATTGTTTTTTTTTTTTTTTTTTTTTTGTCAATTATCATCCCTATTTCTACTTCTACTCTATCTACGGGAAGGCTCAACTGAGCCTATGAAGACCGATGGGACAGAACCACCACCGGACCAGACGGGTGCGTAAATTTGAAGCAGAGCCACAAGAGTGGCATTTTGGTCAAACCTTGCCTCCCACCCCACCAAACCCTTAAGGGATTACCACATTAAAACATGTCGTACATTGCACCATTCTTTATTGCAATTTGCTGCATGCTTGCACACCTTTTATGTATTTTATGACTAAAACAGCTTGATTAATGGCATAACTCCTTTTTTTTTTTGGTGCTTGATGAGCACTCGAGCAATTTACAAAAGACAACACTAGTCAAGACACTTATAAAAGAATCGAGGTGGACATAAATTTCACTGAGGCATCCAATGTACGTGCAACTAATAAAAAGATATTAAAAAGATTAGAATTAGTCTTGTTGGAAAATAATAACTTAAAAGAGTTATGGTGGTTATTGAGCAATTCGTGGGACAATTCATAAGTTATTCAATGACCAATCAAAATTTGTCCACCGGATAATCAACACCCGCTATCAAAATATATCCTAGAATGAGTTAGAAAAGAAAAAAGAAAAGAAAAGAAAAATCATTAATTGTGCTCTTATAAAACTTCCATCAGATTTGGAAAATCACCAATAATCATTCGGGCCTGAAGTGTTAACTCTTCAGAAAAAATATTAACTATCGTAAAAATTTTTCTTTTTATATCCTCTAAACCATCGAAGGGATAAGCATTAGCAGAAATGATATGCTCTATCGTGCATTTTATCAAACATATACTAATAGACACCAGATTTTTTCACCTTGATTATGTTTTTGTGAACTTATAAAGAAACATCATGACACAAACTTGTGAAACATAAACACTGCAGTTTGTGAAAACATTTGAACACAAACTTATGATACTAGATTCTACCAGAAGAAGCAAATACCCTTTTTTAGGCAAACGATATCTTATTTTATGAATTACAATTCCTGAAGCTTTTTAAACTTATAAACATGTTATTGTATTCACCTTCCAACACATATCTTCATCGATTAACTCCTTTCGCTTTCAGTTTTATGCATGATATAGGAGGAGTTGGTGGGTTCTACTTCTTCTTTGAAATCAGGAGGATGGGAAGAGGAAAAAAATCTTCTTTTTTTTTGGCACCTTGTGAAAGGTGTCTCTAAATCTGAAAATTTCTACGTGCAATGAATGATAAGTTTTGAACTTTTTTGGAAGCCAAGAAGCAAAGACAACAGATAGTACAAATACTAGACAAGGTTTAAGATGTTTTTCGCATTTGCACAAATCACTGATTATGATTTGGCGTAAGCTGTAACAATTAGACCCAATAGTTAATTAGTTACCAAGTTTTAATTGGTCATTGAGCAACTTATAGATTATAAAACTTGCCGTTAATTCACTGTATTCTCTACTAGTGATGGTATGCTAGGGTTATAACTCACTTCCATTATAATGGGTGTCACTTTTTGTGTAGGATATTTCTGGATTCAATTGACGGGGGTTATTTAGGTCACATCTTAATAGGATACTATGATTGGTTGTTCCTCTTACGATTTTGTTCGGAGCTGATTCCAGAATCGGACTAAGAACATATCAGATTAAGATTTTACTTTGTTCTTGATGTATGAACAACTAGAAAAAGTTAATTAGCTTCCATACAACAATAATCGAGTCTTTCCCTTGAATATTTTTGAGACTTGTACGTCGCTTAACAACCCTTAATATGATCGAGTTTGAGAATTCTGTCATTTTGCTGGAGAAAAAAAGGCATCCCAGTACTAGCAACGAAGTGGAATCCCATTCAACACTGAAATATCTACCAAAATCTACAGTCAACTCATTTGATATTCTAAAAAGTTTATCATCACTTTTTCTTGTTCCAATTTAAGGTTGAACCCTCACTTTTTTATTCGTCGTTCGTCTCTCCAAGTCTGAAAAGAGAAGTCCTCAACCTCCAAGAGGGTTCTCTAATGGCAAGCAAACCATTAGCCTCTGCCACTAAGTTAGTGGCAAGCACAAAATGAGCAAAAGTGTTTGTACAGACCATTAATCTGATCGACCATCACCATTTTCTCTTTGACGCATTTTAGAGTAGCAATCATGGTGATGTGGTCAAAGACATGCTGTTACTCATTTACCATTTGAAGCAGCCCTTGCCAAAATGTGAGTCGTGAGTTCGTGACACACGTTATCAACTAGTGAATATATATATATATATATATTTTTAATGTATATGCCGAATAGAGTCTATTATATATTGAGAGGTAGAAGATGGATTCTCCAGAAGTAAATCTTGATTGCTCTTTGGTAAATCTCAATCAGATTTCACTAGTCATTTTACACAATCGAATTGCATTAATAGCTCAAGTTTATGAGATTTTGAAAGTACTACAATTCTAACTTCCTAGCTTCTGTATTACCCCGGGGGACCATATTATAGTAGCAGGGAGAAAGAAAGTGCTAATTCATTCTCAGATAGGTCAGTTCTGGTTATGGCAAGCTTGAGGAACAAAGGTAATCCTCAAGGTGCCATAGCATGCAGTAGAATGTCTTTTAAGTTATTTAATATTTGATAATATTTTCTATAGTGACGGTGTATTATTTACATTAGCGGGGTTTGGATACAGTATTCTTATATCAAGAAAGAGAATTAAAATTTGAATAAAGGTTATGTGTCATGCATCGAAATCTACTTATACAATGAAATTTTTGTATAACCTTGGTGATTTTAACCTTTAATATTTGTAGTGTAGTACTTTGACAATGTTCTCTTTGTTCTTGACATTTTGATATTTGGTTGGCCAATAGAAATAAGTAGACCTATAACTTGATTTTTCAAAGTCAAAAATTTCAATGAAATAGTAAATGCAACATTTCCATTTCTCTAAAACAGGGCATTTTTTGAAGCTAAAATTGGAAAAAATGATTTTCTTTTTGGATTTTAATGATTCTTCAACTGATGAAAATGAGCGCGAGGCTATCAATATGAAAAGCCAAGATTGTAAAATTACTAATACTGTCCAAGTTAGGAATTCAACTTTATTACTATTGAGGTTACATAGTTACCATTCTGAAAAGTTCTTGTAGCAATTTCGGCATTTGCAGTAAAGTAAAGAAACCTTTTGATTCTTTGTGCTCTTTATAGTCTTCAAAACTGTCGTATGATAATAAATAATGAATAGTTTTATCCTTCTTATGCCTGGAACATTAGCATCTTCTTTTTGATCCATGTATAAGCAGGAGAAAAAGGTAGCAAGGCTGCAACTGGAATTGTTCCCGAGATGCTGACTGAGGAAAACTACGAGGACTGGAAGGTTTGCTTGAAACATTATTTGGTTGGGCATGGACTTTGGGGTGTTGTATCTGGAAAAGAGCCTGAACCAAGTAAAGATAAGAAACAAGAACACGAGGAATGGAAGAAGAAGAATGCATTGGCTTTACATGCCATTCAACTTTCATGTGGACCAGCCACATATGCAAAGTTTAAAGAAGCTCACATTTGTGCACGAGTTGCATGGAATCATTTGGCTGAGAAAATCAAGCGCCCACACAAGTTCAAAGAGCATGATCATGAAGAGGAAAACCATGTGGAAGATGAAGGTAATTTACAATTATGAAGCTGATGAAATTTGTTTTGCTTTTGTAAGTTTAATCATCTGATCAAATTCTCATTCTTGAGACAGATTAGTTCTTAATCAGAGAAAGTTCTTTTGAACAGTTCGTTCAAATAGGCAAGTCATATATCTATACATTAATTCAATCTTAACATGTCCAGGAGCAAGAGAGTACCTTAATTATGGGAACTTGTACAAAGCAATTGAAGAAGGAAAGTGCCATTCTATAAAGAGTTTCCTGGAGCAGGATCCAAATGCTGTTAGGGCAAGAGTTTCTTCACATAGGGACACAGCTCTTCACATTGCCATTCTGGTTGGTCATATCAAGATTGCAGAAGAGTTGGTGAAGAAAATGCAGCCACAAGACTTGGAATTGATAAATGAGTATGGTGCCACAGCACTTTCTCTAGCTGCAATAAGTGGTGCAACAAAGTTGGCAAAGGCAATAGTAGAAAAAAATCCTAAGCTAGTTAGCATGGAAAATGACCATGATGATGGACAGCTCCCTGTCATTGTCGCTGCTTTGTATGGTCAAAAGCGTATGGTTCGATACCTATACAAGGTGACCTCAAAGGACGAGCTTCAGGGTGAGAGGGGTGCTACATTGCTCAATTGTTTGATTACAGCTGAAATTTTTGGTAAGACTGTATGCAAAGAGACCTATAATATTATGTAATATTCGGATGCCTGCCTCATGTTGCAGGAAGTTCAGAGTTTGACACGTCACAGCCCCCTGTCCAATACCTAAACATTTTAATTTTCGTTATTCCTGATTCTACTCTAGCCATGGTTTTGACCATTTTCCTCCTTCAATATGCTTTTAAGAGAAAGGATAGACTTTACACCACAAATTTTCATATTCTGTGATGCATTTCTAATCTTGTTTTTGGATTGCTGCAGATGTTGCCTCAATGTTGCTGAAACGATATCCGCATCTTGGTGTCACCCCAGATCATAATGGCGACTACACCCTCAGAATATTGGCTCACAAGCCTTCTGCATTTCCTAGTGGAACAAAACTTGTCCTCTGGAAAAAGTGGATCTACTCCTGTGAGTATATACTTCTACTAATTGCAAATTTATATACCAATCATCCTTAAACTCACATGTAGTGCTGCAATATTCTGTATCAATCATCTATGGCATTCAAGAGCTACTCATAAGAGGGAGTATAATATTGTGGTAGGTGTAATGGTGCATTCTCCTTGGGAGAGTCCAAGAGGTTCCCAAACTTCTCATGAAGATGACAGCATTGGAAGTCACAGGTCAAGTGTGATGGATTTCCACAACATTGACATTCCAGATTCGAGTGATGGGGATCTGAGATTGCATGAAGGTCATTCCATTCGTCACTGTGGTATATACCCGAAATCTGCCCGCCTCTCTTTCCAGCTGCTAAAATACATATATTTGCACTGGAATAGGAAATCTTTTTGATAGCAATGTCAAATGGCAAACTTGTTTACACCCTATAAATTCAACTTTACAATGATGCTATATAAAATAGAAATGAATTTTTCTGCAATGAAATTAAGATATTCTTGCTGTTTGTTCAATGTTGAACAGATTAATGCAGGCAAACATGCATTTCTAGTACGAAAATGTTGTAGGTAGTACTTTCTTGATTATAGCCCATGGTAGGAAAAAGACAATTACATTAGGAAGTCTGGTTGGAATGCAAAAAAAAAAAAAAATCCCAGATACTGCATTCCAAACGAATAAAATTACAGAAAATTTGTGTTAAATACTCTATGTTGTACTTACCTGATTTCTTGAAACCTTTTTTGTCTGAAGCATCTTCATGAATTTTGAGTTTTCATCTTGTGTTCTGTATGATCTAATGATAATCTTTGCAGTAATCAGTCTCTTGCATAGGATGGTGTGGAGCCTCTTAAGATGCCTTGGTTGGTCTCATCTACTGGTGCTGTACTTTCAATAAAACTTCTGATAATTTTTTTACTGATCTGTTGTTGATTTTCCAGTCCCAGATATTAAGCATATACATGACAGGAAATTGGTTCATGATGAAGCAGTTAAACTCCTGAGCTGTATATTTAAGGAAACCAGACACATGAGCAAGTCACAACTTGAAAAGATGGAGATAGACAAAGTTCTATATGAAGCTATCAAGCATGGAATTGTTGAGTTTGTCGTAGAAATTCTCAAATTTACCCCAGAAATTATATGGAGAAAAGACAAAAAGGGAAGAACAATTTTTGCACATGCAATTGTGCTTCGCCAAGAGAAAATTTTCAGTCTCATATATGGTTTGGGAACACAAAGATGTATAATGGCACGTCGACATGATGTATTTGGGAACAATTATTTGCACTTAGCAGCAAAATTGTCCCCTCAATCCCAACTCGACCGGGTCTCGGGAGCAGCTCTACAAATGCAGAGGGAACTACAATGGTTTAAGGTTGTATCAATTTCCTTATTAGTCATCTCATATTGTTTTTTACCCTCAAAACAACTTTGAGACCTGCATAGCATATAGTAGGAATTTGTCTGGTAACCTCATGATTACGTTGTAGGAAGTTGAAAGTATTGTACAACCAAAGCTGAAGGAAGACATGAATGATAACAAGAAAACCCCATCCGCATTATTCACCGACGAGCATAAGGTGCTGGCCAGGGAGGGGGAGAGATGGATGAAAAATACTGCAGGATCAAGTATGATTGTGGGCACTCTAATCTCTGCGGTCATGTTTACTACAGCGTTCACTATTCCAGGCGGTAATAGCCAATCAGGCCTCCCAATCTTGCTGGAAACTCAAACAAAGGCTTTCTTGATATTCATGATTTCAAATGCACTATCCATGTTCACATCTTCCACTTCAATACTGATGTTCTTAGGCATTCTTACAGCAAGATATGCAGAAGAAGACTTTCTCAAGTCCTTACCTACAAAACTAGTAATCGGGCTCGCATGCCTATTCTTTTCCATAGTCACCATGATGTTATCTTTTGGTGCTGCTATATATCTGATGTTGAACAAACAGCTAACTTGGGTATTCTATCCCATTGTTGCTCTCTCCACTGTTCCAGTTGCTTTTTTCTCATTGTTGCAATTCCCTCTCCTTGTTGAGATGATTAATCGAACATATGGATCGGGCATCTTTGGCAATTCCAAAGGAAAACTCTCATGGTGTGGTTTATGAGTTTTACAACCGGTGTTTGGACTCCGGCATCGTTTATCTCACTTTCTGTATCAATTTCTATCCGACTTTATCACTACTTGTTAAATAGAAGATCCCGAGTTGAGCTCATGTTTTAGGTGGCCATCAAGCTTAAAAGCTTATATTCAATTGATCTCTATAATGTATTTAGTAGTGATCATATGATGTGATCTTCTAAATAAATCATTTTTTTTTTTGCAAGGGAATTCAAATCGCTCACATTAATTGGTCTTAGTCTTATCAGTACCAAAAAGGTATGATCGGCTGATGCCAGCCTCCATCTTGTAACATCTAAATAATTGCCAACCTTTTCACACTTTGTGGTTTTGCCCCATCATTTCTCCATCTCGATCCACTTGCCCATCTCCAATTAATACTTCTCTATCTCGATCACCAGCAGCAGCTGTTGCACGTAAACAACTTATGATTTTGGAGGTATGCCTTGATTCATGGTAGTGATCGGATTTGAACTCACTCGAACTGTTTTTCAAGGAAAAAAAATTCGCTGGTCATATATTCAAGTTTACATTCTGATTAGGTTTTATATAAGTTTTTTCCAACCATTTTACCAAAACAACCTCAGGCCTTGTGGGGCTTTGGAATTGTATAAGCCAAATGGCACCATTTAGCCCTAAGGACTACAATTCTATTTCCGATTTTAAGGTCCATCCAGAGTATTTTCTTTGGAGAAAAGCTGAAAAAGCTAAATCCAAAAGTCTGCAAAAGCTTTCAGCTTGTGAAGGAGTGCTGGAAAAAGTGAATCGTCGGTGATATCTGAGCTCCATTTCTAAGCTATAGACGTTATGGGAGCTTTTTTAAACCTTTAAAATGTTAAACAGTTTCTTTTGGGGCCTATAAGGTAAGGCTGGAGGAAAAATCTGTTACAAGCGTGGATGTCAACTTATCAGCTCACATTATTATCTTACAGGGTTGATTTTATTATCGAACTTATCAATCAAAACGAGGTCAGTATAATTTTTCAAATTAGAGGGAGTCTAAGTGAAGTAGTTAAAAACCTCAATTGAAGTGTTTAGTTCGTTATAAATAATCATGATGCACTGCAAAGCCTGCCTTCTATTTTCAAATGATTCTTTTTTGGGATAATGTTATTTTCAAAGAATTCTGAACCTGAAAAGCAAGCTTGCTTTATTATATATTTTCTAGGATGAAAAAGGAAAGGTACTGCAAAGCCTGCCTTCTATTTTCAAATGATTCTTTTTTGGGATAATGTTATTTTCAAAGAATTCTGAACCTGAAAAGCAAGCTTGCTTTATTATATATTTTCTAGGATGAAAAAGGAAAGGTAAAACTCCAATGTCCAATTCCATCAGAGTACCACCGCTATGGCTCCATTTTTGTCCATTTTCTTCAATTGTGCCCTGGGTCAAATCAAAATATCATGTCTGCTCCTATTAAGAATAATTATCCTCACAAGTTGCACTCAAATATCTCATTCGTCATATATGCCCTTTATATTTTTTTTTCAACCCTACCATTCTTGTGGGCATTTCACCCCCAATGCCACAAAAGAAAGCATAATTGGCTCAAATAGAAGCACACAGGGACAAGACATGAAGCCTAAAACAATTGATTTGTAAACGAGGTTAGAAAGATGGGCTTGAATTTAGGCAAGTTATTAAGTGTCGAAAAAAAATCAATTTTATATAGTCTTAAAAGCCAATGAAATGTGAGAAACAAGTGTCCAAAAAGGTAGTATCATATTCTTTAATAGTGAAATGTGAATGTGGTGAGTGAGGATTGATTGGTATTCATCATTCGGCAATGCCGATTTCAGCACTACAGTGAGGGTTCAAATTCTCGTGCGAACGTTTTTGGTTCCAATTCGATCTCTCAATTGAAATATTGTCACTTAGATTTCACTAACTGTAATTCACATGTAAAATAGTCCCTCTAAGATAGCCGATCTGGTGGTGTAATCCCTAGTTAGGACATTCACCAGAGTTCGACCCTTGTAATAAAAATGGGGAATAACCCAACAACCCAAATAAGGGTTGGGGCCTGAAGTGGGATCAGGTCCTTTTACGTCTGCGATCTCTATTTACAGTGAAAAATAAATTTTTAAGCAAAAGAGGTTCGGAATATTCTAACATGGATTCCGGGTCTCTATTATTGCAAGACCAATCGACCAATATTGTAGATCGGGCCAACAAAGTCCAACTCGATCTAAGCCACGCATTTCACAATTGATGGATTTTGATTGAAATGAGTGGCTCAGATCGAGCCGGGCTTCATTGGCCCGATCTTTGCCACCGGCAGCACTGTCCAAACCATTCTGTTTCCTTCTAACGTAGAGCAAAAATGATTGCAAATGTGGGCCAAAATGATATATTATAAACGGATGTGGCGTCAAATCGAGGTTAACTGAGGACAAAAGAAAGTTAGTGGAGGTGCAGTGATGCAACTGAAAGTTGAAACATGAGGGGCACACTGATTTGATAGCCCAATAAAAGAGGGTTTTCAAGATCGAATCAAAAAATTGAAGCAAATTAGAAAATTGTATCATGTTCCACCACCAAAATTGTGATTAGCTAAATCATCAATTTACGCAAGGAATCCCTCATGTCTCGGACACATGGGAATAGTAGCAGCGTATTTACAGTTGTGTCGCATGACTACTTTAATTTATGTTACAGTACATCATATCATTGATCAGAAAGAGCACAGATAAAAAGAAATAAAAAGTGCAAAAGTGTATAAGAATGAGAATCATTCTCTCTATAAATGCTAGTGCTTAAGCTAATGAGTGCCTAGAATAGTTTCTGTTTCCTCATCACAAAAGATCAAGCCCGAAGGATGACGAAAGTTTCAGGTTAGTCTAAAAACATACACATTTTTTGGTCTGTATATTTGCTCATTTAGGTTATGAATGTTCACTTATGATTACCATAAAAGTCATGCTATGTTCCAGTTGTTCCTTTTTTGCTCTGCAGTTAGGACTGACAATATGGGTTTGTGCAGACTTGATCTTGGTCAGCTCAGCTCGAAAAATTTCGAGTCGAGTCTCACACTCTAGGTCGAACATAATTTTGGGCCTAGATATGAAGTTGGATTTTATTGTAAGCAAAGTTTGGATTTTATTAAATTCTATTGAGTTTATCTCACATCAATTGTAAAAGGAATAGGGTGCTATGTTATAAGTGTAAGGAAAAGCCCCTCGAGCTAGTTTATGAGGTGAGAACGCCCAATAGCATCCAATTTTTTTGTGAGTGGACGAGTGTGAACATCATCACTAGATTTTTTTTTAATAGTGAGCTTGGGTTTGATAAAATTCAATTCAAAATGCCCAATTGACAATCCCATTTTCTGTCTCATGCATGGAGAGATTGTGTTTGATAGATAATATGGTGTAAGTGACACCTTAAAATTACATCACCTAATTCCTCTTTTTTTTTTGAGGGACATCACCTAATTCCATTTGGGACTCGTTTTTTATTTTGAACAGTTGTCATAGACAATTATATATGATCCTTCATGGGTAAGAATCTCCCAATTTAGATTTTTGTGTGGTTAAAACAAAATTTTAGAGAAATTTTCAAAAGGAGATGACAATTCCCAGTACAGCTATTTGCATTCCAGAAATAATGGAATTAATTTAAGAAGATGTCTCAATATAATGGTGCAATAAATCTGTGTGAAATAATCCTATGATAAACTATGGTGCTGCTTGGTAAGAGGGTTTTGGAATCAAGAATTGGAATCACTGTCATAATTGTTACTTGGCAAAAAGGTATGGGGATTGAAGAGTTGGAATCAAGAAATGTGAGTATGTGACTCTGCATCCCTGACTATATTGGGAAAGTTTTAGTTGATTACCAAATTTGACTTTTAAATGACAAACAGAAAAATTTCGATCTAGTCACTGTAGTTGACCAGACTTCTAGTGATGAGGTTTGGGGGTGATTTTGACAGTAACTAACAAGTATAAACTTCTTGAACCAAAGAAGATGATCAACATTCTGCTATTTTGGATATCTAGTTTCAACTTACATCTATCTTTGATAGGAAAATCTTGGAAATAAATATGATTTCAAGAGGTTAAAGTAGTAATTAGGCTTGAATTTCTCTTGAGCTTGAAAGCTGATTGGTGGTGGTAAGGAAGAAATGCTGTCTGTCTACGTCCAAAACGGGGGGAATTTGCAGGAAGGGGAAAAAGGGGGAAAAAAAAGACAGGAAAAACTGTTAAAAAACATATCTTATTCTGATACCCAAACTTAAAAAGATTTTCCCAACCAATACATATTGTAAAGATAACATAGGAGGGTTTTTCAAAAAAAAAAAAAAAAAACAGGGTTATACCTATATTAATTATTTTTGTATGATACGAATTCCAATTCGGGAGCATGAACCATGCACCCAATAAGTGTAATTTAGATATCTTAACTAGTAGTTGGATACCGTCTAAAAATCATTTATGTAAATTATCTTGTGTAATTGGTACAAACAATTGTTAAGGCCTTGAATTCCTGACTATGGAACTTTGCCAACACTATATCATGACATAGTACAGAGCCAATACCAGTTGGTTCAATTGATAAGAACAGATCACTTTTTTATATAAGCTAAATTATATAAGCTAAAGGAACTAAGGTGTTTGCTAGTTGTCTTTTGGCTAATGTGAATAAACTTGTTGATTATCTATCTTGGTTGTATCATTCGGTAATAGTGTCTAATTGAAATTGTGCATCCGCCTTTATATCTTGGACATTGGCATCCTTTAAGATAATGTATCTAAGCAGGAGATGATATAATTGGTAGAGCAGCAATAGGAATCGTTCCTGAGGAGCTCACTGAGGAGAACTATGAGGAATGGAAAAGATGCTTGGAACATTATTTGGTCGGTCATGGCCTTTGGGGTGTTGTTTCTGGAGAGGAGCAAGATCCTATAAACGATGAGAGACAAGAATATGGAGAAGAAAAGAAACAAGAACATGAGGAATGGAGGAAGAAGAATGCATTGGCCTTACATGCCATCCAACTTTCGTGTGGACCGGGCACATATGTTAAACTTAAGGAAGCTCACACTTCTGCGGAAGTTGCATGGAAGCATTTGGTGGAAAAACTGAAGCCCAACAAAATATTGGCGGAAGGTGATCCTGAAGATGAAAGCAGCTGTGTTGAAGAAGAAGGTAACTCTCGATGATGTTGCTATGAAATATTTATGGTTTCGCATGTAATTTTACATGTGGAATGAAGAGGTTCTCTCTCTTGGTCAAATTTTAAGAACAATATGGTTCATTTGATAGCTAACTTGAATCATGTGGTAGCAGGAGGGAAGCATTCAGCGATTGCAGGTTTTCCATCTGTTCTTACTCTTATTCCATTTGATTTCTTTTCTTTTGCTCTTTTATCAGGCAATTCTTTGCTGTGGAATTTCTGTACTTTACTTCAAATGAAACTCCAATTCAATTGTGCAAGCTCTGTGTGCCAAATAATGGCGGACACTTGAGAGTTGTGAGGCCTAATTTACCCAAAAAAAGGCCTTGCAAAACATCTTCCACAGCTAGAATTTGTCATTAGTGATTTGCTTAGTATCCAATTACAATATTATTCCTCTTTTTCTGTTTCTCTGGACTTCTTGAACAGTTTATACTCATTCAGATTTCAATTGCTCATTAATTATGATAGATGCCCATATTAGAGATATTATTCGAAACAAATTCTAATGTTTACAGGACCAAAAGAGTACCTCCATTATGCGCCCTTGTACATAGCAATTGAAAAAGGCGATCTTCATCTCACAAAAAGTCTCCTTGATCAAGATCCAGACGCTGTTAGGGCCATAATTTCATCACATGGAGAAACTGCACTTCACTTTGCCATTCTAAATGGACACATGAAAATCGCAAAGGAACTGTTGAGGAGAATGGAACAAGCAGACTTGGAAATGGTTAATGACTATGGATGCACAGCTCTTACTCTTGCTGCAATCAGTGGTGAAAAAAAGTTGGCAAGGGCAATCGTGAACAAAAATGATAGTCTACTTAGCAGGGAAAATGAACTTGATGATGGGCAGCTTCCTGTCATCGTGGCTGCTTTGTATGGTCAAAAGCATATGGTTAATTATCTATACTCGGTGACACCAAAGGGGCAACTACATCCAGAGGTGGGCAAGAACGGAGCTACACTGCTTAATTCCCTGATTACGGCGGAAGTTTATGGTAAGATTATAGATGTAAAAGGCAGTATACCAATCTGCATCAAATCCTTCTTCAATATATGTGCCCCTAACCCCTTTCTGATTGCTACAGATGTTGCTTCAATGCTACTTCAACAATATCCAAAACTTGGTGTCACCCCAGATCATAATGGTGACTATGCTCTCAAGTTACTGGCTCACAAGCCATCTGCATTTCCCAGTGGAACCAAACTTGTTTTCTGGAAAAGATGGATCTATTCGTGTTAGTGTCCTTTTCCCATTTCAACTTTACCTTTTAATCAAATACCAGGGTAAATGTTGTGATAATGATCACTGACTTGTATATAATGAAGAAAAATATTCTGCTCTCTAATTCAGTGATAAGGAGAACAATCTAAGAACAATAGCCATTATGCATTTCTTTTTTCTTTTTTAACTTTCTATGAATTTTAATTATCATTCCAGTATGAAATTTGAATTTTGATTGTCATGTCAGTATAAAAACTTCCAACGACAAGAATACCAACTTGCTGTATATGGTAAATGTGTGCTAGTGTTGGAGAATGCTACTTTATACCATCTGTTTATGCCCCAGGTCTAATGGAACATTCTCCATGGGGGAGTCCAACAGATTCTGCTGGAGATGAGATAGCAAATACAAAAAAAGCAAGCATGATTGGAGACCACAGCATTGAGATTCATCATTCTAGTGATGGTGAGAAGAATTTGACAGGGAATCAAGGCCTATGGATTACTAGCTGTGGTATGTCAAATATTAAATTTCTTTTTCCAAAATTCCTTCCATAGCTAAAGACTTTTGGGGTGGGAATCTCCTCTCTAGCTTTTATTTTTTCCGTTTTTCCTCCTCAAATTTTGCTGTAGCTTGATGACAAAATGGAGTGCGATGTATTTTAGTAGGTCAAATAGTATGACAAGCGATTAGGGCCGCCAAGAGGTTTTTGGGAGTGAGTTTTGACAAGTCCAAACGTGGCTTACAAAAGAAATAAGATCTTTGGGCTTTTGGGCTTAGTGTTTTGCTATATTAAGCTCACACTCATATCACAAATATGTTGAGGCTTTTGGTTTACTTCGGATTTGGCCTAAACTCATAATAAAAGCATAATTATATCAATATATATATATATTTGACATTAACATAATGGTATATAGGATATTACATTTTTACATTGTAATATACAAAATATATATACTTACATGTAAAATTATCTGGGCCAAGCTTTAGTTATGCAGAGCCGAATGAAGCCGTGGCTCAACTCGCAATTAAATCGACTCTTATATTTAGGTTCAAACTATACTCACACCACCTAATATCTAAGGCTTATCCCAAAATTTTTGAGTAGATCGACCGGAGCTTAGACGAGTCCAACTCATTTGCAGTCCTTTGTGTGATGGACTATCTATGATTGGGAGAAACCAGAGGAAAGTTCAAGTTTACTAGGGTTAAGGTCCTGTTTGATAGTTCAATTCATTATTTAAATTTAATGGATTCAGATCTTAATATATTAAGACGCGTTTGATAATTAAAAATTAAATATCTAAATTAATTAAGTGGCACTATACCCTTAGACATCTTCCTCAGTTTTGTTGCACTAAGGGTTTAGTGCTTGAGAGCCTTAGCACTATTTCGTTCTTTTGAAGAAACAAATGGGTTTTAATTAAGAATTTTTAATTGTTTTAATTTATTTATTGGAAATATGCTTTTGCAAGTGATCTATCAATTCTATCCCCAAAATTTGTAATTGAGTTATTAGATGGTTTGATTCACAACTGAGAGTTCATTTCTAGGATGTAAAAGCTTGGGTTTTTAAATGTGAAGGACCAATTTGCTTCGTTTTAAATGTGAGGGACGAAAAGAATATTTTTATGAAATGTGAGGGATGAAACAGGTCATTTTCTCTAAAATATATATACTTACATGTAAAATTATTTGGGCCAAGCTTGAGTTGTGCAGAGTCGAATGAAGCCGTGGCTCAACTTACGATTAAATCGACTCTTATATTTTGGTTCAAAACATAGTTATTAAAATCAACCCGGGCATCAACCTGGCAGGAGGACCGGGTTGGTGGGTCAATAGTTCAATCAGTGGGTCACAGATTGAACCGTTGGGTCACACTATATAATAAAAAAAATATAGTATAAATAAATAAACATATAAATTATAATCTAAATATAGAAATTCATAAATGTTAACAAACCATAACCTATTCATGTTTCAAAGTTCATATACACAAGCCATACCCATACATGTTTCTTAATTCATGGATTCATATTGATATTATATACAAATATAAATGATAAATCTAAGTGTCAAACAAGGAAATAAACCCTAATTCCCAAATTTCTTTTCAATTTTTCTCATTTTATTGTCAAAAAGACGACAATGCCTATGTTGGCGTGGTTGGTCAAATTAAAAAATTGGGTAAAAAGGTAATTTTAGAAAAATTTTCAAAACCACCGAGTTCATAAAAAACTGCCGGGTTTAGCGGATCACCGGTTCAACTGTCCAGATCTTAATATGTTTAGACGCGTTTGATAACCAAATTAAATATTTGAATTAATTAAGTGGCATTAAATTTCTTAGACAAAACTTGCTTAAAAAAATAAGTGATAAACTATTCACTTATCATTGAATATGATATACACTCAAATGTATTTGATTTAGTATTTAACAATTTAATAACTTAATGGATTCAGACTTTAGATTTAGGGTTTCATATTTTAATTTTATCAAATGCACCCTAAGTCTCACATTTTGGAACATTTTCTAGTAAAGATAAAAGATTATTTAAAAAATATTATTTTAAAAAAGATAAAATATTATTATAAAAAAAGATAGAAGGTTATTTACTTAAGGATTCTTATGAGTTTCACCTTATTTAGGCAAACTCATAGTTCTTAGCCACTAAAATTACCGTGGTAAGCAGGCAAAGCTGTAGTTCCTAGCTCTCCTTGATTGATCCGGATTCTTATGAGTTTCACCTTGATTTAGAAGAAACAAAAGAAATTGAGAAAAGGTTTGAGAAAGAAGACGAAATGAAAGAAATTGGGAAGGTTGTATAAATAGTGATTTTCCAAAATCTATTTTCCTTCTTTTGCACTTAAAAGCCTCTACTCCCCAATTTTCCCCATCTCACCCAATAGTTCCATACACTGCCACCAAAGTCCCCAAAAAAAAAAAAGCTGTGGTACTATGCAAGTATACATCAAGTCCTTCACGTACGGTCAAGCCAATCTTGACTCCTCCAGAGTGAGTTGGACTCCCAAGTGTAAAGAATATTGCTTCGGGAAGATGTATAAAACTGAATGTGTACTTAGTAAAACAAGAGATGTAGACAGTAACAAAACACATGTATAGGGATCGTAAATAATGTTCAACTTCTGGTCTTACCAATTCTTGTGCATTTGCATCTGTGCTGCTCAAAATTCAACTGGCGGAATCTTTACCATAAATTCCCTCAAGTGATTATACCGAAAAACTGCTTAGGATCCTCTCCCCCATATACAGAGTTACACAAATATGGATATGTAGGACAATGTTAGTTCTCCATGTGTCAGAACATGAGGCGCCCTCTGATAATTTGCCATAGTTAAGTCAGCTTTTTTATGAAGGGATAATTTCAGAAACCTTCCTGAGGTTTCTCATAATTTTAGACAGCTCCCCTCACGTTTTAAAAATTACACATAGCTCCCTTAAAACATAAGTTTGGATTTCACCTTGATGATGTGAGACCAAAAAAGTATATGAATGCCCAAAATTGCCCTCATCTAATTTTCAAAATGTGAATAATCATTAAAATTTTTTAAAAGTATGCGTTTTATTGCTTAACCAATGTCATGATGTTTTCTATTTTCATGGTTTTTTACATCCATTCAAATTTTCAAACTCTTATCACTTCTTCTTTCGAACAAACTCTTTATCTTAGATGCCAAAATCCACTGTCGTAGTTCTTACCTTCACAATCTTTACCTCTCTATAAGTTTTTTCCATATATTGCCTATCAAACTATTTATCATAAAACTTACAATTCTTACCTTTTCCCCACTCAAACGGCCAATCCCTTAGTTACCAAAATTCTTTTAACCTTTGCTCTCAACATTTGGATTGGTCATCCTAAATCAACCCACATTTTTTTCTCTGAATTGACACAATTTTATTGAGATCAAGTTTGCTATCTATTAAGAGGAACCAAGCAGCATCAACAAAGTGCAAGTTTGGGGTAGTAGTTTAGGACAGGCAATCAAGTTGTACTTTCCCGTAATCCAGTGGCTTTTTTGTGCTCAATGATACGAACAATTGGGCTGTTGGCGGTGATGATTGCTTCCATCATCATCAACAACAGTAGCATGACAATAAGATAAGTGAGATAAAGGCTTTTAATGGGTATGACAATTTTAGATTTCCATTCTATTTCAATTTATGGATAGTGATACCAACGTTGTAATGAGTAGGGTAACAGAATAAAAAAGAGTTATAGGGTTCAGATTAGATTTTAGAAGATCAGGAATTCAGGAGAAGTTTTGAAAAAGGTTGTAGGGATAGTGATGGCAAGCTGACGATAAGAAAGGAGACATTTTCCTTGATCAGCATATTTGAGTGATATAAGGTTACAATTTAATGGTCATAACTGAAATAGTTTTGCCACAATATGTGGCTTGGTCAAGACGAATTGTTTTCCTTTTTCCATTTTCCTTTCTTTTGTTATCTTTTTCCCTTTTTATCAATGGCTTGTCCTTTGAAAAATTATAAAGGTTATTATAGTTATCGCTATCATCAAGGGATGCAAGTGTAATATTGAAAATCTCAAGGGAGTTCAGTGAAATCGTCAGAAACCTCAGGGGAGGTTTCTGAAATTATCCCTTGTATGAAAAAGTGGATGCCTCTTCCATTTTTGGCAGCTTATACCACCGTATCCAGTTGTTAACTGTTTCCTATCCTTACCATCTTCCTCTGTCTGAGCTCTTCATTCCTTGCACATTCCAATAGGTACTATTCCTATTTCCTATCATCTGTCCACAAGTTTGTCCTTCTAATTGTGTTCTTTTTCACTGTCAGTATCAAGTGATAATGTAGTTTAAATCCCACTTTTTTAACTCCCTTTTTCTGTACAACTCATTTGACACGTCATATTCACTAAGCAGGAATGTAAGTTTCTATCTCTAATGACAAATAATACTAGTTTCACGTACGTTTAGTTGTGAAGAGGCTCTTTAGTCGAGTATAGTTCCGTTTTAGATGTCCGTATGCAGTTGTGCAACTAATACACTGCTACAGATCTATTTTATTCACTTTGATCTCACGTCTGAAGCATGAATAACACTACAGGCTTTCCATCTCATTTAATTCATTCTATGTATATTTGTTTTCCTGCAGTACTGAAGGTTTTGCATGGACTCGGTTGGAGCATATTAAGATGCCTCGGTCTGTGTCATGACAGGAAATTGATTCATAAAGATGCCATTCAACTCCTAACCTGTATATTTAAGGAAATTGAGACATTGAGCATGAAAGAACTTGAAGAGATGGACATCGATAAAATTTTATACGATGCGATTGAACATGGAATCGTCGAGTTCGTTGAAAAAACTTTCAAATTTAGGACTGGAATCATATATAAAAGAGACAAAAAGGGCAGAACAATTTTCTCACATGCAATTGTGCTTCGCCAAGAGAAAATTTATAGCCTTATATATGCCTTGGGAACAAGAAAGAGCATTCTAGCACGTAGGCATGATTTTTTCCAAAACAATTTCCTACATTTAGCAGCCAAGCTGTCTCCGTCGTCTCAACTTGACAAGGTTTCGGGAGCAGCTCTTCAAATGCAAAGGGAACTACAATGGTTTAAGGTAAGCAATTTAATTCAAAGTCAATATCCTATTTTATCTTAGGGTCTGTTTGTTTGAACTGAAAATCTTTTCCAGAAAATTTTTCTTCAATTTCTGTTGTTTGTCTGCAAAAGAGGTCAGGAAAATTTTTCTGGTAGAAAATCTTTTACATAACTTGGTGTAAAATGACTTCCAGAATTAAGATATGGAAGTTATTTTCCAACAACTATCGCGACTTATCAGTCTCCTTGGCGCTTGGCTATTGTACAAAACCATAAGTACCATACAACAGAGATCAAATCAAGAGCAACGTCCCTGCGCTTGCTTCTGCAAATCCCACAACTTTCCACCTCTAGTTTATGTTCCTCCCTACTATTCCTTTTCTCTTGTGCCACACAAACACATTTATGGGCTTTGCATTGAGAAGTTTTGGAGAAGGAAAAAAAATGAAGCCAATGGAGGCAGGAGGAGCATTTTTAGAAGAAGAGTTAATTACAATGACGCGCAACTGGGTTTGAGAGATTTTGACTTCCTAGTTCTGTTCTTTGATTTATTTTTTGGGACTTGAAATGATTTGGATTGGGGATTGTTTGTGGTGGCTGACGAGGTGGGTAGAGGTAATGATAATTAGTAGTAGCACTTAGCAAAAGAGAAATCCGGGGATAATATTATCGTTGGAGGATTTTAATTTTTTTGGAACATTTTCTTAAAATTGCACCAAATATCAGAAAATGAAGGGAAAATTGGATATTTTCCAGGAAAGGATTTTCATTGAAAATGTTTTCTTAGGGAAAATATTCTACATTGAAACAAATAGACCCTTAGTCTACCACATTTTCGTGTCATTTGTTTTCGTTTTCATGTCTTATGAAACTCCAAGAATTTTGGCTTTACGTCTCATCAGAATATGCAGTGGAAAATCAACATACTGCTGCAAAAAAGTTTTGCGTTAGATTTGTAGCATTTTTCTGATATGTTGCCTAAACTCATGCCACATAAGAAATACGACAGTCTTTATTATAGCTCCGCAAAAAATGAGGCAGTTTTGTGGCACAATTAAATGTTGCGAACGTACTTGTGGCATCTATAGGTGTCGCAATGACGGTCAGACTTTCTCTATGTTGCAGCTTTTTTGTCATTATGCCAAGACATAGAGATATAAGAACTACAATAATTCTTTACCTAATTGTATTTTCCTAGTAAGACTTTGTTCCTGACAACAATTGTTTTGTAGGAAGTTGAGAGTATTGTACAACCAAGGATGAAGGAAGAATTGAATGCTAGTAATAAAACGCCTTCCGCCCTCTTTTCTGAAGAGCATAAGGTGTTGGCTAAGGAAGGAGAGAGATGGATGAAAAATACAGCAGGATCAAGCATGATTGTGGGAACTCTCATTGCTGCAGTCATGTTTACAACAGCTTTCACGGTTCCAGGTGGTAATGATAGTAAAACAGGGCTCCCTGTCATGCTAGAAACTCAATCAAGAGTATTTTTGATTTTTATGGCATCAAATGCACTGTCGATGTTCACTTCTTCAACATCAATTCTAATGTTCTTGGGGATTCTCACTGCACGTTATGCAGAAGGAGATTTTCTCAAGTCCTTGCCCACAAAGCTAATATTTGGAATCACATGCTTGTTTGTATCGATAGTCACCATGATGGCATCATTTGGTACTGCTCTATATCTGATGCTGATCGAACAAGTAGCTTGGATTTCCTACCCAATCATAGCTTTCTCTGTTATTCCAATAGCTCTTTACTCATTGTTGCAATTCCCCCTTCTGGTTGAGATGATCGGTCGCACTTACGGACATGGTATCTTCGACAAACCTAAAAAGAAACTCGATAGTTTTGAAACCTGAACTACTACTACAATCTGATCTCCATTCTGCTGCTTATCATAACATTCTGTATTTCACTTCCAGTAGATTGCTTCAAGAAGTTGCTTTTTACATAATCCTTCAGTGTAATGCTTTAAATAGATCTTGTAGGCAACATCTAGTTGTTTTGGCTCTTTCGTTTTGTTTCCAGCTTGTGCCCAGTTTGCGCTGGAATTCTACGTATTCCTTTGATTCTATGGATTCCTTGAGCTATCAATAAATCATACCTATGGATTGCTTTTGATTGTTTTTGCCACATCAATTACTACCTAATATGTAGTATTGATATTTTAATTGGATTTGCTGAGTTCTCTTACTCATTATTTAGTGTTAGCAAATGCAACTAAGATGGAATTCCTCAGTATCCTTGCTGGTTGTGCTGTGAAGATGAATCTTAAATCAAATCTAATATAGTGTTCTTGATATGAGTAAATGATATAAATGTGCATATTATAATTGTGGTTTTTCCTTTGTAACGCCTAAGATACCCTTCACTTATTTTAGGGGTGGCAATTAGGTTGGGCTGCGGGTTGGCTGGTTGGGTTGAGACCCAAATATCATGAACAACACGTTAACACAAATATGACTCGCTAATTTCACAGGTTATTCGAACCTAACCTCAATAACCTATGTGTTTAACATTCATTGTTTTGGCCTTCTCACCTTGGTAGTATGGTGGACTTTTCTATAATGGAGTTTCCATAAAAATATGGAAAGTTGCAGCCCAATCTTAAATTTTGTATATGGGACTTGTAGTAATTTTTTTGTTTTCCTTTTTGTACAAAAAAAAAAAAATCATGAACAAAAATAAAATTACGACGCTTTCACAAATAAAATATCTTGTTTTCGCATAATATTCATGATTCCGTTCTCGTAATACTAATTTATAACCTAGTTTAGTTTTCTTTTTATTTACTTTATGCCTCCAATTTATTATTAAATTATAAACTTACACGTTAAATGGGTTAGACGTGTCAAATATGTCAATCTTGTTTGCTTTGCGGATTAATCGAGTCGGACCTGATTTTGACTCGATCACATGAAGAATAAATTCATACCCACTAATTTTGTGTTAGGTTCGAATCATATTTTCAAATCGTATAAAAAATTGCCACCCTTTATTTGATAAAAAATTACTTAGACAAAGTCCAAAGTGATTACAAAGTTCCCTTTAATTAATCGATAACCCTTCACTTATTTGATTCCAAATAACTTAGTAAATTCCTAAGTCATTAGAGAGGATCCTTTATCTGTTTACTCTTAATATAAATCAAAATTTATTTACTACTGTTAAGTGTGATATCGAATCATATTTGGAAAAGTATGGGGAAAACCAGCTGTGCCAACCTCTATGGCTTTGTGGATAAAATAGACATGAGAGAGTTGATTAGCTCCTAATTAACCAATTTAATTTGGTCTGGAATTTGGTTCTAAAGCATAGCCAAAGAGATATATTGGTGCTCGATGTTTGTTTCATGCATTTGTGGATATGACATTATCAGTATTCTTTTTCTTAAGGAATCGATGGAATATTCTTTTTTTTTTTTTTGACAAAAAGACCAATAATTGATGGACTATTCAAGGACAACAAAAATGGAGTCCAAATAATACTTTGGACTTTTAATTCTAAAACTGATAAGCTTTTTTTTTTTCAGGGATTCTTTGCCGAATTTATATCATCAGAGGTCAAGCAAACATGTGTGTTTATTAAGATTTATTAGTACTTTTATCTTTGATTAATGTGGCTATGTAATCTAAAATGTAATGGATTACGTTTAATTCGAGAAGAGTTGTATACTGCATGTGTTAAAAACTTTTGCGACATTCAAAGAAGAAAAATTGTTAGTTTTTTAGGAGAATTAAATAAGAAGTGCTTCTAAAAAGTAAATATGTGAGTGGATGAAATGACTATGGTCTTAAGGATAAATGCCAATTTACCTAATAAATACAAAATTGAACATTAACTCTTTTTTTTTTTTTTTGGTGAAACTTTTCTTCCATGTTATCAGTAATATGTGATAAGTTGTAAACCAGCCTTTTGATATTCGTGAACTGTAGCCTTCTGGTTTCTAATGGTTTATTATAGGAGTCTGCGGAAGTGAGGTTGCATGGACCATAATATATATAAGTCTTTACAAGTTCTCAATGTATGTATGTAAAGATTAGGTTGGAAATGCATGAAATTAACTCTTCTTCTTCTCCTTTAATTTTCATGGTAAAATAAGAGGGTATCCATTGAGTCTCACTAAAACCCAAGTTAAAAATAAAATCAATACTAATATAATATAGTAGTCATAATTATATTAATAATGATCATAACAATAATAATATGAATAATAAAATGAAGAAAAATCAGCTGTGAATAATCATACTAATACTTATCATAATTACAATGAAAAAAGTAAGACTAGCAGCTCGTTCGAATTTGATTAGCTAAAAATCAATCAATTTACATTGATTGCGTGAAACACATGGGAATAGCATATCACAGTTGTATCGAATAACCACTTTAATTTATGTTACATCATATCATTAATCAGAAACAAGATAGATAACAAGAAAGAAAAAGTGCAAAAGTGTACGTAAATGCTATTCCCATTAATGAGAATCACTAATTGTATAAAGCGCATATAAATGCTATTCCCATTAATCAGAATCACTTTTTGTCTAAAGAGTACATATATAAATGCTATTCCCATTAATCAGAATCACTTTGATGTGTGCTTCTATAAATACCGGTGCTAATTAATGCTTAGGGCGCCATTATGGTTTCGCTTCCTCTATTACAAAAGTTCACGGTCAAAGGATGGCAAAAGTTTCAGGTTAGACCAAAGAAATAGTGCATGTTTTTTTGGTTCCCTCATTTTATTCTACATAAGTGCTCAATTGTGATATTTTGTTCACTTATGATTAGCATAAAAGTCATGCTGTTTTCCATTTACCCCATTTGGTTTTTCTTTTTCTTTTTTTTTCCTGTTTTCATTCCATTGGAATTGTAAGCAGCCAAAGAGGTGCAAAGTCATATTTCTGAATTGAGTGACTTTTCTACTTATGACTTAAATTTTCCATTGTTAAAATGGCCAATTTCACTCTTAACAATAGAACTGATCTGTTCTCTAATATTTATTTCTGAACGATTTGATGCGTGTGTATTCATAGACTACGTTAAATTGTAATTTAGGTGTTTTAATAGTTATTCTGAGACATCCATTAGAATTTTTTTAATACAAATTATGGGCACCCATTTAAAAAATCTTGTAATGTTGAGTCCGTGGAATCTCTTTTGTTAACCAAACAAGTGATGAAGTTCCTTTTTCTTTACCTCATTTTACTTCACTTTTCCGCCAAACAAACAGAAGCTTTTGGTAACTATAGGAATATGAAGCTTTGCCTAAACCGTACCGCCAGGAGTGGGACGTGGGTCTGTAACTACATTTTGGGGGCCTGCACCATACATTGTGAGGCCTTCAATGTCTCTGCATGGCCACTCATCGGTTTGATTTACAGTGAAATATCACCATGCATTCCTTAATTAGATGTAGAATCACGGGAGAGTCAAAATGAGTAGTTGAGGCTAATTCTTGAAAGGACGATCAGTTGAACTCACTGCTCTTCTTGGAATCCATTGTGGCAAACAGTAACAGGGACTTTAGTATATTAGTCTTGCAGTATTTCTTGACTTTTCCATAGTCCATAATTCCAAATGGCCAAAATAAGGAAGAAATCTGATGGGGTTGTGAGGTTGTTTAATCAGTTAATGAAGTTCAGGACGAATGCCTTCATTTATTTCTTGACGAATTGAGAAGGAAATTTGTTACTGGTTCGTTATTTCATCTTGCCGCTTGGTTTCAAGATCTCTAGCTTTGGTTGGTATGCTTCTGAACAATGACCTAATTTTGCATTCTTTTTTTTTTTTTGGTTTTGGGTAGGTCTAATTTTGCATTTTCAAAGCTGCGTCTAGCGTTTTCTGATTATTGTTCGAACAGATAACCATACCATCTTACGAAAGCAAATTCGTATACCTCACTTTTTATGTGTTTTCTTTCTGTGGAAATGCCCTCTTTGAGCCCTTCTAGCCAGCCTCCAAAAGTGCTCTAATGTCCTCTAATTTGACACACAGTTTAAGCTAAAGGGACCAATTCTAGTTGCTTTTTGACTAATAGGAATAAACTTGTTTATTATCTATGTTCTTTGTAAGTTCAGGTAAGTGTTTTAATTAAATTGTGCACCCGCCTATATATCTTGGACATTGGCATCCTTTAAGATTATGTATCTAAGCAGGAGATGATAGAATTGGTAGAGCAGCAATCGGAATTGTTCCTGAGGAGCTCACTGAGGAGAACTATGAGGAATGGAAAAGATGCTTGGAACATTATTTGGTTGGTCATGGCCTTTGGGGTGTTGTTTCTGGAGAGGAGAAAGATCCTATAAACGATGAGACACAAGACTATGGAGAAGAAAAGAACCAAGAACACGAGGAATGGAAGAAGAAGAATGCATTGGCCTTACATGCCATCCAACTTTCGTGTGGACCAGGCACATATGTTAAACTTAAGGAAGCTCACACTTCTGCGGAAGTTGCATGGAAGCATTTGGTGGAAAAACTGAAGCCCCACAGAATATGGGCGGAAGGTGATCCTGAAGATGAAAGCAGCCGTGTTGAAGAAGAAGGTAACTCTCGATCATGTTGCTATGAAATGTTTACGGTTTTACATATAATTTTAGAAGTCAATTCGATAAGTATTTTGAAGGACACAATGGTTCATTCGATCAGTTTTTTGAATCATGTGGTATCAGGAGCAAAGTTATGATTCAGCAATTGCAGGTTTTCTTTATGTTTTTACTTATTCCATTTGATTAGTTTTCTTTTGCTCATTTAGCAAGCAATTCTTCACTAGGGAATTTTGCTGTACTTTACTTCAAATAAAACTCCAATTCATCTGTGCCATCTCTGCTGTGCCAAACAATGGCGGAGACTTGAGAGTTGGAAGGCTTAATTTTCCAAAAGTGTACTTAGAATATATCTTCCACATCTGGAATTTTCATTTAGTCCATTGCTTAATATCCAATGAGAATATTATTGCTCTTTTCTGTTTTTCCGGACTTCTTGAAATTTTTATACTCATTCAGATTTCAATTGTGCCTTCTACGAGCTCATTAGTTATGATAGATGACCATATTAGAGACATTATTCGAAACAAATTCTAATGTTTACAGGACCAAAAGAGTACCTTCGCTATAAGCCCTTGAACATAGCAATTGCAACAGGCGATTTTGATCGCACAAAAAGTCTCCTTGATCAAGATCCAGACTCTGTTAGGGCCAAAATTACATCACATGGAGAAACTGCACTTCCATTTGCCATTCTAACTGGACACATGAAAATCGCAAAGGAACTGTTGAGGAGAATGCGACAAGCAGACTTGGAAATGGTTAATGACTATGGATGCACAGCTCTTACTTTTGCTGCAATCAGTGGTGAAAAAAAGTTGGCAAGGGCAATCGTGGAAAAAAATGGTAGTCTACTTAGCAAGGAAAATAAGCTTGATGATGGGCAGATTCCTGTCATCGTGGCTGCTTTGTATGGTCAAAAGCATATGGTTAATTATCTATACTCGGTGACACCAAAAGAGCAACTACATCCAGAGGTGGGTGAGAATGGAGCTACACTGCTTAATTCCCTGATTACAGCAGAAATGTATGGTAAGATTGTGGATGCAAGAGGCAATATACCAATCTGCATCAAACCCTTCTTCAATATATGTGCCCCTAACCCCTTTCTGATTGCTACAGATGTTGCTTCAATGCTACTTCTACAATATCCAAAACTTGGTGTCACCCCAGATCATAATGGTGACTATGCTCTCCAGTTACTGGCTCACAAGCCATCTGCATTTCCTAGTGGAACCAAACTTGTTTTCTGGAAAAGATGGATCCATTCATGTTAGTGTCCTTTTTCCAGTTCTACTTTACTTTTACATCAAATTCCAGGGTAAATGTTTTAATAATGATCACTGACTTGTATATAATGAAGAACAATATTATGCTCTCTAATTCAGTGATAAGGAAAACAATCCAAGAATAATAGCCATTGTGCATTTTTTTTCTTACTTTCTACGAATTTAATCATCATATCAGTATGAAATTTGAATTTTGATTGTTATGTCAGTATAAAATCTTCCAATAAAAAGAATACGAACTTGCCGCATATAGTAATTGTGTACTAGTGTTGGAGAATGCTACTTATACTCTGTATTTATGCCCCAGGTCTAATGGGACATTCTCCATGTGGGAGTCTAACAGATTCTGCTAAAGATGATCAGACGACAAAAGCAAGCATGATTGGAGACCACAGCATTGAGATTCATCATTCTAGTGATGGTGAAACGAATTTGACAGGAAATCGAGGCCTACAGATTACTAGCTTTGGTATGTCAAATATCAAATTTCGTCTTCCAAAATTCCTTCTGTTGCAAAACATTTTGGGTTAGGAATCTCCTCCCTAGCTTTTCTTTTTTCTCTCAATATTTGCCGTAGCTAGATGACAAAATGGAGTGCGTTGTATTTCGCAACGGATATTCTATCCCACTCTCTGTTTGACTTTTTAATATATTGCTATTTTTTGTTTATAAATATCATATTTTAGTTCTTTTTTATTTTCTTAAAATCCAATAACTTGTCATCACTGCAGCACGATCCATAAAATAGTATTAATCTTTTATATTATATTCTGATAGTGTATACATCATCAATTTTAAATGGTACTTAATGCCAAATTTTTGGGCCGATGCAGCTGAGCTCGGACCGATCCGCGGCATTCACAGTCCTTTGTGTGTTTGAATTGGGCTATCTATGATTGGGAGAAGCCAGAGTAAAGTTCAAGTTTAATAGGATTGAATCCAACATTTTGGAGCCTTTTCCAGTAAGAATAAAAGATTGTTAAAATAAAAGAAGAAAACAGTTTTTTTCTTTTGAAAAAAAAAAGATAGAAGATTATTAAAGATAAAAGATTGTGTCCTTTTAAGGATAAGAACGAGGGATTTTTCATTCACATGTGTGCATAAATACGACTGCTAAACTTAAGGATTCTTATGGGTTTCACTTTTTTTAGGCAAAACCATTGTTCTCTGCCACTAAAATTACCTTGGTAAGTAGGCAAATCTGTAGTTCTTAGCTCTCCTTTACTTGATTGATCCGGATTCTTATGAGTTTCACCTTGATTTAGAAGAAAACAAAAGAAATTGAGAAAAGGTTTGAGAAGGAAGAAAAAATGGAAGAAATTAGTAAAGTTTTATAAACAGTTGTTAACTCTCTCCTATCCTTACCATCTTTCTCTGAGCTTTTCATTCTTTGTACATTCCAATAGGCATTATTCCTATCATATGTCTGTCCACAAGTTTGTCTGTCTAGTTCTGTTCTTTTACAGTGTCAGTATCAAGTGATAATGCCACTTTTTTAACTCATCTTTTTTTCTGTACAACTCATTTGACACTTCATATGCACTAAGCAGGCATGCAAGTTTCAATCTCTGAAGACATATAATACTAGTTTTAGTAGTGAAGAGGCTTATAATACTAGTTGTAGTTGTGAAGAGGCTCTTTAGTCGAGGATGACAATGCTTTAGATGCCCTTACGCTGTTGTGCAACTAATAAACTGCTAGACTTCTGTTTTATTCCCTTTGATCTCACATTTTGCCATCTCATTAATTTAATTCATCCTATGTGTATCTGTTTTCTTGCAGTATTGAAGGTTTTGCGTGGACTCGGTTGGAGCATATTAAGTTGCCTCGGTTTGTGTCATGACAGTAAAGTGATTCATAAAGATGCCATTGAACTCCTGACCCTCATATTTAAGGAAATCGAGACATTGAGCATGAAAGACCTTGAAGAGATGGATATCATGAAAATTTTATACGATGCGATTGAGCAAGGAATCATTGAGTTCGTTGATAAAATTTTCAAATATAAGACCGGGATCATATATAAAAGAGACGAAACGGGCAGAACAATTTTTTCATATGCAATTGTGCTTCGCCAAGAGAAAATTTATAGCTTTTTAAATGCCTTGGGAACAAGAAAGAGCATACTAGCACGTAGGCATGATTTTTTCAGAAACAATTTACTACATTTAGCAGCCAAGCTGTCTCCATTGTCTCAACTTGACAAGATTTCTGGAGCAGCTCTTCAAATGCAAAGGGAAATACGATGGTTTAAGGTAAGCAATTTAATTCAAAGTCAATTCGTAGGCATATGTTTTTATTTTCATGTCTCATGAAACTACAAGAATTTTGGCTTTTATGATGCTGCAAAAAATGTGTGTGGCACAATTTCAATGTTGCAAATGTACTTGTGGCAGGCATCTAATAGCGGCATTTATAGGTGTCGTAAAGAGAGCCAAACTATCTCTGTGTTGCAACTCATGTCACTGTGTCATGAAATAGAGACATAACAGCTGCAAGATTTTTTATTTACTTGTATTGTCCTAGTGAGAGATTGTTCCTGACGTGAATTAGTTTGCAGGAAGTTGAGAGTATTGTGCAACCAAGGATGAAGGAAGAACGTAATGCCTATAATAAAACACCTTCTGAACTCTTTACTGAAGAGCATAAGGTGTTGGCTAAGGAGGGAGAAAGATGGATGAAAAATACGGCAGGTTCAAGTATGATTGTGGGAACTCTCATCGCTGCAGTCATGTTTACAACAGCTTTCACAGTTCCGGGTGGCAATGATAATAAAACAGGGCTCCCTGTCATGCTAGAAACTCAACAGAAAGCATTTTTGATTTTTATGGCATCAAATGCACTGTCGATGTTCACTTCTTCAACATCAATTCTAATGTTCTTGGGGATTCTCACTGCACGTTATGCAGAAGGGGATTTTCTCAAGTCCTTGCCCACAAAGCTAATATTTGGAATCACATGCTTGTTCGTATCGATTGTCACCATGATGGCATCATTTGGTACTGCTCTCTATCTGATGCTGATCGAACAAGTAGCTTGGATTTCCTACCCAATCATAGTTTTCTCTGTTATTCCAATAGCTCTTTACTCATTGTTGCAATTCCCTCTTCTGGTTGAGATGATCAGTCGCACTTACGGACATGGCATCTTCGAAAAACCTAAAAAGAAGCTCTATAGTTTTGAAACCGACACTACTACCAGCATCTGATCTCCATTCTGCTGCGTATCATGACATTCTGTATTTCACTTCCAGTAGTTTGCTTCAAGAAGTTGTTTTTTAAATAATTAATCCTTCAGTGTAATGCATTAAATAGATCTTGTAGGCAACATCTAGTTGTTTTGACTCTCTTGTTTTGTTTCCAGCTTGTGCTGGAATTCTACAGATTCCTTTGATTCTGTGGATTCCTTGAGCTATCAATAAATCATGCCTATGGATTGCTTTTGATTGTTTGCCACATCAAATTCTACCTAACATTTAGTGTTGACACTATTTTAATTGGTTTTGCCGGGTTCTCTTATTCACTAGTAATGGATCACGTGCACGCTTTCAACGTGAATATGATGCTTTTAGATTTTTTTTCTTAAAGTTTTGAAGGAATAAATTTAATTGAGATAAAAAAAAATGTGTTTCTGAACTTAGTTTGTCATAAGTAACCAACACAATTGCACAAGTAATAAAGCATTCTTTGTCCCCAGAGCATTTTTATTTTGTAATAGTATCAATATTTTTGTTTTTTGATTACATTTGGATAACCTAAATGTTCTCTTTTATGTCTTTTTAGTTAAAATTTTTTACTTTTTGAATAATTTATTGTTCCCCTTTAAGTCATTCTATGAATTTTTTGTTAGCTTTAATGAGTTTTTCTAATTATATTTTTTTGCTAATACTGGATTGTAAAATGATCTATAGTGCTATTGTAGTTATAATAGTATTTAAATATATTGAAATTTCATTGTTCGAGTTTAACTAGCTTAACTTTGAAGAGAAATACTTTGATTTGGTGAAACTTATTTGTATTTCTCATTGATGATATACTTTATGATTATAGAGTTTATATGATTAAAGATTGCAAGATACTAAGATTATTTATTACCTTTGAAGTACTCTTTGAAATTGGATATTTTATAGAAAAAAATATATTTTTTGTTTAGTTCACCATAACTTAAAGGATGTTTCACTTTTGTAACTATCACTACAATTGTTCTGGATCTCTACAACCAACACCAATTACCAAATTTGAGTAAAATCCATCAATTAATGCAATATTTGACCGAAATCAAGGGGAAAACAATCATAAATTAAATGACAAAAATGCAACCTATCATATAGGGTAATAGATAATAGATAAATAGATAATAGAGAGATAGGGTAATAGATAACAGATAGATATATAGACAGATAGATTATATAGTGTTAGCAAATGCAGCAAAGATGGGATTCCTTAGCATCATTGTTGGTTGTGCTATGAGGATAAACCTTGAATCAAATCTAACATCAGTGTTCTTGATATGAGTAAATGATATAGCTGTAGGTATTATAATCGTATTTTTTCTGGGTAATGTCTAAAATATCTTTCACTTATTTGATAACAGAAATAACTCGACAAAATCCAAAGTGATTACGGTGTTCTCTTTAATTAATTGATAACCCTTCACTTTTTGATTTCAAAGAATTTAGTGAAGTCCTAAATCATTTTAATGTTCCCTATCAATGATTGTTTACCATGCTTACGATGAGGATGTCAAACCACGTTATATCAAGAAAAAACTGAAAATCTTTTGTGTTTCTTTCTTTCTTTCATGTTTTTAGAGACAACAAGCAATGACAATAGGTAATATTATTCGAATTTTTGAGAAGCAAACAAGTAACAAGAAAATAAGAGTAACTTGGTTATTTTCAGATTTTACTTCCAAAAATGATTTCACATCATCTCATTTATTATTATTATTTTTTTAGTGTAAGTGGAGGGTTTGAAACCGAGGGATCTCTCACTTACACTTTCTCCCCTCGAACTATCCAAAGCACTTCTCCCCTCCCCCGGCCACATTATCTCATTTATGATTTTCCCCTTGAGTGAAAAGTTTGTACTACGCCGTGCAAACAAAAGTCTCATTAAAAATCAATCCACAAATCAATATAAAAAGTCATGTAGAACAATCTTCCAAAGATGAAGGAGAGCAGTATACCACATGATACCATTGTCCAAGACTTGGAGGCTATTTGAATGAGATAGATTTTACTCAAATGGGACAGATTTCATAATTTTGTCTCGTTTAGAAATTCAAAAATTTAAGTGTAATTGAAGAGTACAAAGTGAAATTAACCCTAAATTATACATGCCGTCCTGCAACTCGACAGCATCAGCGGAGGTGTCAAATCCCAACAACCTCCAGCAGTTCTTTCCCTGAAACTGTGATTTCAGAGGAAAAATATAGAGTAACCGAGAGTGACTTTTATCTATCCATTCCTTATGTAACATCTCAAGGTAAACTACAGCTTCTGGTGGAATCCCTGCATGCCCTCCTAATTGTAAACATTTTAAAGTTTCATTTGTTAAAATTTTCCCATGTTAAAAATTTCTATAGAAACTTTTATCTGCCTAGGAGCCCTCGTTGAGCCGAAAAAACTTAGTAATAACATGCATTTAATAGCCTGTGCCATTATTTCATCAGTTCATTATCATTTTTTCTTTGCGGCATGGGAGGGACTTGAAGCCTTAGAAAAGAGAAGGATTTGAACAATGGAAGACTAAGTAAATTGAGTGACTTCTGAGTTACCTGATTATTGTCCTTACCTGAGTATTGTCCTTGCCAACTAAGCTAATTTTAGGACGTGGAGTACCTTTTACCATAATATGTGTTGAATACCCTTATAATATATTTTTCTTTTTTTTCTTCAAACTTAACACAGAATTTTTTGGACTTTTCTTCTTGGCAAGTTCTTGTGGAAGGAAATTACATGGTATCACCTCCTTTATCCCAAATGTCAACTTAAGGATGTTAATATTACATATATAAGGCAACAAGTGAATTTTTCAGTTCTTTGCAAACAATCAAGATGATGGGCACTACAAAACTTGCCTTTTCATTTTCTTGACTCTTTTCTAGGATAATGTTATTTACTTATTTTCAAATAGTTCTGAATCTTTTTTGTTTTGTTCTGTTTTTGTTTTTTCGTTTTTAAAGTTATCAAAGAGTGAATGATATTGGAATACTTGACTTCCTTTTATCCTGTCTAGGTTTTGTAAAGAAAAGAGAGTAAACTCAAACGACAACCTGCCACTACTCCAATATCAATTTGCTGCTCCAAATTCCAATTGCGTCAAAGTGTCACCTCCATTTCTCATATTTTCTCCATTTTCTATAATTTTGCCCTAGGTCAAGTCAAAATGTCTTGTATGCGCTAATAAAGAATCATCTTCACAAGTTACGCTCAGATATCTAAGTCATCACATGCCCTTTATTTTTTGGGTAAAATACACTTTAACCCCTGTGATTTAGCACCTTGTAACATAACCTTCCTAAGTTTTCAAAAAATATACATAACTCCCTCATAATTTAGATTAAAGAGTCAAAATAGCGAAATTTGCATTCAATAATGGAGTCAACTACAATGTCAAAAGTGCCCCTATTTAAAGTTAAAAATTATTTATTAATCACCGAGGGTTATATAAAGCACTAAACCATAAAAGGGTTATATGATAAAATATAAAACTATACAGGGTTAGAGTTTCATACATCTTATGTTTATATATTTTGGTCACTTTAGCCATTTTAATTTTTAAGCAAGGGTAATTTCAATATTTTTATGAGTTCCGTTACAAATGATTATTCCGTCGCTTTGACACTTTAATTCAAATTATGAGGGTGTTATATATAATTTTTGAAACTATAGAAAATTATGTGAAAAATCCGTATATCACAGGAGGGTAAAGTGTATTCTTGTAGGCTCTCAACCCCAATGCTTTTAAACAAAGCAAAATTGTTCAAATATAGGCACACAGGGGACAAGATAGGAAGTCTAAAACAATTGCTTTGTAAAAGAGGTTAGGAACAACGGATTTGAATTTTAAAGCAAAAGAGGTCAAGGTTATTTTCACATAGGTCAAAAATGACTTCTTAGCTCTTACTGAAAGCCTAAATAACATTCTAAAGTGATGTAGGTCAAATTGAGGTTAATTGAGAAAAGGAAGAGATGCAAGTTTGGTCTCTTATGTTTGCCCTATGTACTAAACTAGTCCCCAGTATTTGAAACAATTAAAATTTAGTCCCAAAAGCTACTATTTATGGGCATATTTTGGACAATTAATAGAAATTCAACAATGGTTGATTGTCAAAAGTAAATTGGTGTCAGTCAACAGTTTTGAATTTACACTTTGGGTCTCCAATATTTGAACTTTGAATCATTATAGTTCCTTAAGTTCTAAATACTGGTAGTGATGTTTTAGAATGAAATGAGATGTGAATTGAATCAAAATTTTGTTAGACATGTACTAGAATTTCTAATGAAAAATACAAGGAAAATTTATTAAACTTCATTTTTTTTTGTTTTCATTTCATATTTTCATGCCACTAATTATGCATATGCTTTTTCTCTATAGCATAGTTGGTTACAAAATTGGCATAAGGTATGCGTTTGTTGTTCTGCACGATGAATTATTAATTGATAATGAGATGTATCATTTGGCCACTTATGTTGAAATTAAATTCTGAATTAAAACATGCCTTTAGAATATGAAGAATATATACTATATTTAAATTAACTTGATCATATTTCTTTTTTCCATTTGAATGTCTTATCATTTAAGTTTAAAAGGAAGTAAATATTTTTTAGAAGTATTTGAATTATTTAGTAAAATCATCAATGTATACAAACATGAAAGTTAATATTTTAAAACTTTCCTATGGAAAGTCTTATTTTAATAGGTAGGAAAGACAAGAAAAAACAAAATGAAGTTCTTTAAAGGTAAATTTCTTATACACCCCTTGTAGTTAAGCGCTTTTTAAAATACATCCCTTATGCTTCAAAAATATCTACTTACACCCCTTGGAAGTCAAATAGAAACATACTCCGTCAATGGACATTTCACTATAATTGCTCCTACAGTGCATCACATTACTTGATCCAAGTAATGTGAGGTCTTAGTTATGTTTTTCTTTCGAAAATGCCTCCATATGAATGTTTACCATTTATAAAAAGCCTAACATTTTTATAGATAGATAACGTTCATTTGGGAGGCATTTCTGGAAGAAAAATGTCCCTAAATCCTCACACTAAAATCAAATAACCAATCACATTATTGGAGCGTGTATGTTAAATCCTCCTTTTACTGAGTGTGTTTTGGTTTGTTTTCCACTTAAACCTAGAGCACAAGGAGTGTAAATGGACAATTCTTTTTTAACTATAAAAGGTGCATCTTAAAAAGTGTTTAACCACTGAAATTTACACTTTTTTAAAACATTCCCATAAGTAGTTGATGTTTGTACCTACTTTTACTAGCTTTAATAATTGCTATCCCAAACTATAAACATTCGAAGGTCCACATTCACAAGTCATACAAGAATTTGTGTAGTAATAATTAGAATAATGTTATGTAATAGAAAATTAGTTTTTCTATTTTCTTGTGCTAGTTTTTATTTTGAATATTATTTGTGTATTAACAAAGTGGTGCCCCTTCTGCTAAATAATTATGTTGTGCCAATTTGAAGTGGTTTCAGGAAGGTTATTGTGATCAAGGGATGCATTTTTCATATATTTAAAATCCTAACGATAACTATTTAAAATATTAATTGAAATTTCAAAACATTAGGAACCAAAAATGCAAAGTTAAAATTTTCAACTAACAACGATTTGGTATTGACTCTTAGTTATTGCAATTTTTGGTTAATTGTCTTAAATTTGTCTAAAATCAGAAACTTTGAGAATCACTTTTATTTTGGTCAAAATATTAGAGACTAATTTGACATACAAACCAAACATTGGGTATCAAAAATGTGCATTGATGCAGTTAAAACTAGGGCTACAAACACATCGAATCGCTTGCGAGCTGATTGCAAGCGGGTCGAATCTGAGCTCGACTCGAGTTCGAATTCAAGTTCAAAAATATTAAGTTCGTTAGCTCACGAGTCGGATCGAACTCGATTATATATATTTTTATTTTTTTAATAGTAAAATTACATATATATCTCTAATATTTTATTATTTGTTAAGAAAAATTATTATTTTATTCATTTTTTAAAAATAAAATAATTATTTTTTATTTTTTAACCTCGAACTTGACATTTTGAACTTGTCGAATTCGAGCTCGAGTTTTGTAAAATTATGTTGAGACTCGACTCGATTAAACCGAAACTCAATTCGGTTCGACTCGTTTACATCCCTAATTGAAACAAAAGGGCAGTGATTCCAGAGTTCAACTAAAGGGGTTCTCAGAATTGACCCGTAAAAGTGAAGCACTTTTGGTAAATTTCAAATTCCACCACCAAAATTGTGATCATATCCATGATTCCATTCAGCAATCGTAGAGAGCCCCCCTTAACCTGCTTCGGTAACAAAATGCAGAACGAATATACAGTGTTTCTTGGGACGGATCAAATTGGGCCTGGCAAGTTTTTGGATCATGAATAGATATTCCGCCCCCTCCCTAAGATTGTTAGCTTAATCAAACAATTTATACAGTGAATCCCACTTTTTTTTTTTTTAATGCACATAGTGGAACCTTGACATGTGAACCACGTGGGAATAATATTATGGCCGCATCTCGAACCACTTTACTCCAAGTTACATCTCTTTAGTCAGAAACAAGATAGACAAAAAGGAAAAAAAAAGTGCAAAAGAGATAAGAATGAGAATCACTTAAACAGAGAGTAAGCATATTGTTAATTTCATATTTGGCCTAAGAATGTTTTATGCATCTATAAATGCAAGTATTAGTCGTAATACAATGACTGTATTAGTTTCACTTTCTCTGTTACAAAAGATTACGGCTAAAGGATGACGAAAACTTCAGGTTAGTCTGAAAAATGTATTTTTTTCCCTGATTCCCTGCTCATTACAACATTTTATTGACTTATTGTTAGTACAAAAGCCATGCTGTTATCCATTTGTTCCTTTTTTCCCAATTTCATTCGAGTTGTAGGAAATAGCCAAAATGCAAAATCTTATAAGGCTCTCGATGATGATCCTTTTGCTCATAATTTTGAGCATTATATAGCAGCAGTTGTAATAGTCAATAAATGACTCTATTTTTTTTTTTCAAATAACCACTTTTAATATTCAAGTAATGAGCCATATTCATAAGCTTGATCTACGGTTTTGCACGTGATCATTGTAACATCAATAAAGTCATATGGTATAAGTGACATCTTCAAATTATATTATCTAGATCCATTATAGTTTGACTTTCTCAACAATATGTCATAGACCATTATAGGTAACATTTTATCATTCAAATTCCCCTAATTGGACTTTGTGTGGTGGAGATAGAAGATGGAAGAAATCTTGAAAATGTGATAAGTCATGCGGATGAACAATGTTATTATGGTCTTTTGCGTTGTAATATTCACAAGTATTGGTTTAGCGTATATATAGTGTCTTTTACAATAATACTGGGCAATATGTTTAGACCCGAATCAATGGATGAATCAAATGAGCTTTTAGTTTGATTGAGTCAAAGATACAGTTTTTTATTCACTTCAGAATTAGAAAATCTGAATAATACTATGAAAAAAATTTCTAGTAAATAACTGGCCGGTTCAACCATGTAAGCTGTTTTGACCAATTTGGACGGTTTTTGACGGGTTATTTATTTTTCATTGTACTCCGGTTTCCTTTTCAACCGGTCGAACCAGCCAAATGGGTACGATCTAGCACTGGTACTGGCAATTTTTGAGTCCCAATCCGTTACATTTTGAGCCATCAATATTGCTGCAAAGGAGCCTTCACTGTTAGTTTGATTTTGAGTCCAACGAGCAGTTGAAAGGACTATCAGTTAATCTCACAGCTCTTTCTGATTATGCATCTAAGCAGGAGATGATAGAATTGGTAGAGCAGCAATCGGAATTGTTCCCGAGGAGTTCACTGAGGAGAACTATGAGGAATGGAAAAGATGCTTGGAACATTATTTGGTTGGTCATGGCCTTTGGGGTGTTGTTTCTGGAGAGGAGAAAGATCCTATAAACGATGAGAGACAAGAATATGGAGAAGAAAAGAAACAAGAACATGAGGAATGGAAGAAGAAGAATGCATTGGCCTTGCATGCCATCCAACTTTCTTGTGGAACAGGCACATATGTTAAACTTAAGGAAGCTCACACTTCTGCGGTAGTTGCATGGAAGCATTTGGTGGAAAAACTAAGGCCCAAGAAAATATTTGCAAAAGGTGATCGTGAAGATGAAAGCAGCCGTGTTGAAGAAGAAGGTAACTCTCGATCATGTTGCTATGAAATGTTTACGGTTTCACATATAATTTTAGAAGTGAATTGAAGAAGTTTTCTCTCTTCGACAAATTTTAAGAACACTATGGTTCATTCGATAAGTATTTTGAATCATGTGGTATCACGAGAAAAGTTATGACTCAGCAATTGCAGGTTTACTTTATGTTTTTGCTTATTCCATTTGATTAGTTTTCTTTTGCTCATTTAGCAAGCAATTCTTCAATGGGGAATTTTGCTGTACGTTACGTCAAAATAAACTCCAATTCATCTGTAGTAGCTCTGCTGTGCCAAACAATGGCAGAGACTTGCGAGTTGGGAGGCCTAATTTTCCAAAAGAGTACTTAGAATATATCTTCCACATCTGGAATTTTCATTTAGTCATTGCTTAATATCCAATGACAATATTATTGCTGTTTTTCTGTTTTTCCGGACTTCTTCAAATTTTTATACTCATTCAGATTTCTATTGTGCCTTCTACGAGCTCATTAATTATGATAGATGACCATACTAGAGATATTATTCGAAACAAATTCTAATGTTTACAGGACCAAAAGAGTACCGTCGCTATAGGCCCTTGTACATAGCAATTGCAACAGGCGATTTTGATCGCACAAAAAGTCTCCTTGATCAAGATCCAGGCGCTGTTAGGGCCATAATTTCATCACATAGAGGAACTGCACTTCAATTTGCCATTGTAAATGGACACATGAAAATTGCAAAGGAACTGTTGAGGAGAATGGAACAAGCAGACTTGGAAATGGTTAATGACAATGGATGCACAGCTCTAACTTTTGCTGCAATCCGTGGTGTAACAAAGTTGGCAAAAAAAATCGTGGAAAAAAATGACGGGCTTCTTATCAAGGAGAATGACGGACTTGATGGGCAGCTTCCTGTCATAGTGGCTGCTTTGTATGGTCAAAAGCATATGGTTGATTATCTATACTCGGAGACACCAAGAGGGTTATTTCGCCCAGGGGTGGGTGAGAATGGAGCTACACTGCTTAATTCCCTGATTACAGCAGAAATGTATGGTAAGATTGTGGATGTAAGAGGCAATATACCAATCTGCATCAAACCCTTCTTCAATATATGTGCCCCTAACCCCTTTCTGATTGCTACAGATGTTGCTTCAATGCTACTTCGACAATATCGAAAACTTGGTGTCACCCCAGATCATAATGGTGACTATGCTCTCCAGTTACTGGCTCACAAGCCATCTGCATTTCCTAGTGGAACCAAACTTGTTTTCTGGAAAAGATGGATCCATTCATGTTAGTGTCCCTTTTCCAGTTCTACTTTACTTTTACATCAAATCCCAGGGTTAATGTTTTAATAATGATCACTGACTTGTATATAATGAAGAACAATATTATGCACTCTAATTCAGTGATGAGGAAAACAATCTAAGAATAATAGCCATTGTGCATTTTTTTTCTTACTTTCTACGAATTTTAATTGCCATATCAGTATGAAATTTGAATTTTGATTGTTATGTCAGTATAAAATCTTCCAATAACATACTAGTGTTGGAGAATGCTACTTATACTCTGTATTTATGCCCCAGGTCTAATGGGAGATTCTCCATTGGGGAGTCCAACAGATTCTGCTAAAGATGATCAGACAACAAAAGCAAGCATGATTGGAGACCACAGCATTGAGATTACTGATCATGAAACGAATTTGACAGGAAATCGAGGCCTACAGATTACTAGCTTTGGTATGTCAAATATCAAATTTCGTCTTCCAAAATTCCTTCTGTTGCAAAACATTTTTGGGTTAGGAATCTTCTCTCTAGCTTTTCTTTTTTCTCTCAATTTTTGCTGTAGCTAGATGACAAAATGGAGTGTGTTTTATTTCACAACGAATCTTCTATCTTACTCTCTATTCCACTTTTTATTATACTGATATTTCTTCATTATAAATATCATATTTTAGTTCTTTTTTATTTTCTTAAGATCCAATAACTTGTCTTCACTACAGCACGATCCATAAAATAGTATTAATCTTCTATATTATATTCTGATAGTGTATACGCTATCAATTTTGGATGAATGACAACTCCACTAACTTTGAGTTTGAAATTCAACTATTACACATGTGTCATGGATCATATGGATATGGATTCAATGATTTGATAGTGTAAACACTGTCAGTGAAAAATTTCAGATTTAAACCCTTTTACTTACACTATCAAAAAAATTGAAAAGGAAAAGATTTACCTTATAAAATATATATACTTACATGTAAAATTATTCAGGCGACGCTTAATTGGGCAGAGCCTAATGAAGCCCCAAGCGCGATTAAGTCGGCCTTTATGTTTAGATTCAAGCTATGATTAGATCAGTTAAACCTTAAGGCTTAATCCCAAATTTGTTGGACCGATGGAGCTCAGCTCAGACCTAACCGGCCCATTCACAGTCCTTTGGGTGTTTGAATTGGGCTATCCATGATTGGGAGAAGCCAGAGGAAAGGTCAAGTTTAATAGGATTAAGTCCAACATTTTGGAGCCTTTTCTAGTAGGAATGAAAGATTATTAAAATAAAAGAAGAAAAAAGATTTTTTTTTTTTGAAAAAAAAAGATAGAAGATTATTAAAGATAAAAGATTATGTCCTTTTAAGGATAAGAACAAGGGATTTTTCATTCACATGTGTGCATAAATACGATTGCTAAACTTAAGGATTCTCATGGGTTTCACTTTTTTTAGGCAAAGCCATTTTTCTCACGCAACGGATCTTCTGTCTCATATCTTGTGCCACTCTCTGTGCCACTTTTTATTATATTGCTATTTCTCCTTCATAAATATCATGTTTTAATTCTTTTTTGTTTTCTTAAAATCCAATAACTATTAATTAAGTAAAAATTACCTTGGTAAGCAGGCAAAGCTGTAGTTCTTAGCTCTCCCTTACTTGATGATCCGGATTCTTATGAGTTTCAACTTGATTTAGAAGAAAACAAGAGAAATTGAGAAAAGGTTTGAGAAAGAAGAAAAAATGAAAGAAATTGGGAAAATTTTATAAATAGTTGTTAACTCTTTCCTATCCTTACCATCTTTCTCTGAGCTTTTCATTCTTTGTACATTCCAATAGGCATTATTCCTATCATATATCTGTTCACAAGTTCTGCTCTTTTTTTTGCTGTACAACTCATTTGGCACTTCATATGCACTAAGCAGGCATGCAAGTTTCTATCTCTGAAGACATATAATACTAGTTTCATGTCTGTTTAGTTGTGAAGAGGCCCTTATGCTGTTGTGCAACTAAATAACTGCTAGACTTCTGTTTTATTCCCTTTGATCTCACATTTGAAGCATTCATGGTACTAATGGCTTTCCATCTCATTTAATTCATCCTATGTGTATCTGTTTTCTTGCAGTGCTGAAGGTTTTGCATGGACTCGGTTGGAGCATATTCAGTTGCCTTGGTTTGTGTCATGACAGGAAATTGATTCATAAAGATGCCATTGAACTCCTGAACCTCATATTTAAGGAAATCCGGAAATTGAGCAGGAAAGACCTTGAAGAGATGGATATCATGAAAATTTTATACGATGCGATTGAGCAAGGAATCATTGAGTTCGTTGATAAAAGTTTCAAATATAAGACCACAATCATATATAAAAGAGACGGAAAGGGCAGAACAATTTTTTCACATGCAATTCTGCTTCGCCAAGAGAAAATTTATAGCTTTTTAAATGCCTTGGAAACAAGAAAGAGCATACTAGCACGTAGGCATGATTTCTTCGGCAACAATTTGCTACATTTAGCAGCCAAGCTGTCTCCATTGTCTCAACTTGACAAGATTTCTGGAGCAGCTCTTCAAATGCAAAGGGAAATACAATGGTTTAAGGTAAGCAATGTAATTCAAAGTCAATTCGTAGTCATATGTTTTTTGTTTTCATGTCTCGTGAAACTACAAGAATTTTGGCTTTATGCGTCATCAGATAATGCCGCGAAAAATCAACATTCAGCTACAAAAAAAGGGTTTTGCGGTAGATTTGTGGCATTATTCTGATATGTTGCCTAAACTCATGCCCCATAACAAATACGACAGTCGCTTTTATGATGCTACAAAAAATGTATGTGGCACAATTTCAATGTTGCAAATGTACTTGTGACAGCCAAACTATCTCTATGTTGCAACTCATGTCACTGTGTCATGAAATAGTGACATAGCAGCTGCAAGATTCTTTATTTACTTGTACTGTCCTAGTGAGAGATTGTTCCTGACGTGAATTAGTTTGCAGGAAGTTGAGAGTATTGTGCAACCAAGGATGAAGGAAGAACGTAATGCCTATAATAAAACACCTTCTGAACTCTTTACTGAAGAGCATAAGGTGTTGGCTAAGGAGGGAGAAAGATGGATGAAAAATACGGCAGGATCAAGTATGATTGTGGGAACTCTCATCGCTGCAGTCATGTTTACAACAGCTTTCACAGTTCCAGGTGGTAATGATAGTAAAACAGGGCTCCCTGTCATGCTAGAAACTCAATCAAAATCATTTTTGATTTTTATGGCATCAAATGCACTGTCGTTGTTCACTTCGTCGACATCAATTCTAATGTTCTTGGGGATTCTCACTGCACGTTATGCAGAAGGGGATTTTCTCAAGTCCTTGCCCACAAAGCTAATATTTGGAATCACATGCTTGTTCGTATCGATAATCACCATGATGGCATCATTTGGTACTGCTCTCTATCTGATGCTGATCAAACAAGTTGCTTGGATTTCCTACCCAATCATAGTTTTCTCTGTTATTCCAATAGTTCTTTACTCATTGTTGCAATTCCCTCTTCTGGTTGAGATGATCAGTCGCACTTACGGACATGGCATCTTCGAAAAACCTGAAAAGAAGCTCTATAGTTTTGAAACCGACACTACTACCAGCATCTGATCTCCATTCTGCTGCGTATCTGTATTTCACTTCCAGTAGTTTGCTTCAAGAAGTTGTTTTTTAAATAAATAATCCTTCAGTGTAATGTTTTAAATAGATCTTGTAGGCAACATCTAGTTGTTTTGACTCTCTTGTTTTTTTCCCAGCTTGTGCCCAGCTTGTGCTGGAATTCTACAGATTCCTTTGATTCTGTGGATTCCTTGTGCTATCAATAAATCATGCCTATGGATCGCTTTTGATTGTTTGCCACATCAAATACTACCACCTAATATTTAGTGTTGACACCATTTTAATTAGCTTTGCCGGGTCCTCTTATTCACTAGTAATGGATCACGTGCTTTGCACGTTTAGATTTTTTTCTTACAATTTTTAGAAAATTATTTGTTTTGAAGGAATAAAGGTAATTGAGGTAAAAAAAAATGTGATATTTAATATTTATATTATTTTGTATTTATTTCTGAACTTAATTTGCCATAAGTAACCAACACAATTGCACAACCAATAAAGCATTCTTTGTCCCCAAGAGCATTTTTATTTTGTAATAGTATCAATATTTTTATCTTTCTATTAAATTTGGATAACCTAAATGTTCTCTTTTATGTATTTTCAGATAAAATTTTTAACTTTTTGAATAATTTATTGTTCCCCTTTAAGTCATTCTATTTTTAATTATTAGTTTTAGTGATTTTTTCTAATTATTTTTCTTTTTTTTGACTAATAGTGGATTGTGAAATGATCTATAGTGCTACTGTAATTATAATAGTATTTAAATATATTGAAATTCCATTGTTCGAGTTTAACTAGCTTAACTTTGAAGAGAAATATTTTGATTTGGTTATTTGTATTTCTCATTGATGATATACTTTATGATTATAGAGTTTATATGATTAAAGATTGTAAGATGCTAAGATTATTTATTATATAATAGTCATATTGAACTTGGATATATTTTTAATCATCTTTAAAGTACTCTTTGAAATTGGATATTTTATAGAAAAGAATATATTTTTTGTTTAGTTCACTTTAACTTAAAGGGATGTTTCACTTTTGTATCTATTATTATTACGATTGGCATTGATATATATAATATTCATTAATAATAGTTTAATGCTGCTAGTTGTTACAAGAATACCATTGATAAAGTTCATTAGAATTTAATTTTTTTTGCAATTTAAATAAATAAATTCCTAACATAAAACTCTTTGTCTACCATCGTATTCTATCTCCTACTATATTTTGTGTTAAAATTTCTTACTCAATACTGATCTATGTATACTAAAAAGGTGCTCTTACGACTTAATTTACTTGTATCCAAAAAATAAAAAGACTTATGGTATTTTTTAAGAAACTCATATTAACAATTTATTATATTTGTTTCATGTTTGAAGTACTCTTTAAACTTAGGTATTTTGTAAATAAAATTTGTTCTTCTTTTTTTGGGTGAATAAAAATGTAAGGAATCTTTGATTTTTATAATTGCTAGCATGTTTGATATTATTTATTAATGACATGCAATACAATTTGTCCATTTATTAGAGAGGAGTATAATTTTGGTATTACAAAAACTAATATCGTTTTTTGCTTACACTATTAAGTATTAACCACTAAGTGTCATCATATTTTTTTATAATTTATAATTAAAATTTGTTCTTTTTTCAATTTAATTCACCATACCTCAAGGGAATGTTTTCTATTCTTGCAAATATTGGCATAATTGATATTAATTATTGATGAAATCAATGAATTTGTTTTTTTTTTTTTTGGTTTAACTCACCACAACTCAAGGAATATTTCTTTGTAACTGTTAGCATAATTCTTATTAATTATTGTGGAAATGCAATGCAATTTGTCTATTTGTTGGTGTTGAGGGCAATTTTGGTATCACAAAATCTAAAATCAATTTTTGCTTATACTCTTGCACATAAAGACTGATGATACTTTTTATAGGGTAATAGATAGTAGATAGGTAGATAGATAGATAGATAGATTATATAGTGTTAGCAAATGCAGCTAAGATGGGATTCCTCGGCATCATTGTTAGGTTGTGCTATGAGGATAAACCTTGAATCAAATCTAACATAGTGCTCTTGATATGAGTAAATGATATAGCTGTAGGTATTATAATCGTATTCTTTTGGGTAATGTCTAAAATATCTTTCACTTATTTGATAACAGAAATAACTCGACAAAATCCAAAGTGATTATGGTGTTCTCTTTAATTAATTGATAACCCTTCACTTTTTGATTTACAAGAATTTAGTGAAGTCCTAAATCATTTTAATGTTCCCTATCAATAATTGTTTACTATACTTACGATGAGGATGTCAAACCACGTTATATCAAGGAAAAACTGAAAATCTTTTGTGTTTCTTTCTTTCTTTCATGTTTTTAGAGACAACAAGCAATGACAATATGAAATATTTTTCGAATGTTTTGAGAAGCAAACAAGTAACAAGAAAATAAGAGTAACTTGGTTATTTTCAGATTTTACTTCCAAAAATGATTTCACATCATCTCATTTATTATTATTAGTATTTCAGTGTATGTGGGAAGGTTTGAATATGGAAGATTTCTCCCTTACACTTTCTTCCCTCAAACTATCCAATCCACTCCTCCTCTTCCCCCCTCCACCAGCCACATTATCTCATTTATCCCCCCTTGGGTGAAAAGTTCGGACGACGCCGTGCAAACAAAAGTCTCATTAAAAATCAATCGACAAATCAATATAACAAGTCATGTAGAACAATCTTCCAAAGATGAAGGAGAGCAGTATAGCACGTGATACCATTGTCCAAGATTTGCAGGCTATTTTGAATGAGATAGATTTTACTCAAATGGGACAGATTTCATAATTTAAAAACTAAAATGTCTCGTTTAGCAATTTAAAAATTTAAGTGAAAATTTAAGCGTAATTGAAGAGTACAAAGTGAAATTAACCCTAAATTATACATGCCGGCCTGCAACTCGACAGCATCAGCGGAGTTGTCAAATGCCAACAACCTCCAACAATTCTTTCCTTAGAACTGAGATTTGAGAGGAAAAATATAGAGTTACCGAGAGTGACTTTTATCTCTCTACTAGTGGAGATTCCCGCGCTCCGCGCGGTAGTTTTTGGAGTATTTTAGTTGAATCAATTGTAATAAATTGAAACAGCAACTATGATACGATTTTAAATTTCAGCCAATTAACCTGCCATCTCATGAATACATAACATGCATGGAACGTAAACATTTATTTAGAGGGTACCTTGATCACGAAACTGTAATTTGACAATAACCTCTACTCACACTAAAGAAAACTGCTCCAATAAACATGTAAATTCAAGAATATAGTTACAACTTGGAAGAAAAATCGAACAAATATACACACAGTAGCTAATCAGTGAAAAATACACAGATCAATTACAAGGAAAAGTCTGAAGTGACGATAGTTATGGTAACGAAACTATTTTTACCTGGTATAACAGGTAAAAATACTTTTAGCGACCATTTGATTACCTGTTGTACTGGTCATCTAAATGAAATAGTTCCTAAAATTTTGGTTAGTAAGTTTTGCATAAAAAATAGTAAGTGAACTCGATATATTAGTAACTTTTATGTCTCAAAAAGTAAACTTGAATAAATATGGAACTAACTTTATTTTTTTGAAGTAAAATACTACTCTATATCTGAAACTTAGTTTTTGGAGAGTAAGTTTAGTTCAATTAATAGTAAGTTTTTATAGATAAATAGTAAATATTGTTGATAGAATAGTAAATTTGGTTAATCATCAAAACTTAATAGTTTGTGGCATAAATTTACTATTTTACTTAAAGAAACTTACAATTGTACGTATTATTTATAAATGTTATGTGTTTGAAGCATTTTAAATATTCCATGAAACCTTTTTTTTTGCATACGACCTTATGAAATATGTAAGAATAATTTGTCATATTTTAAATTTTTAATTATGGGAAAATAAACAACTAAGTTCCCAAAATATTTCACTTTTATTGTTTAAAAAATCTAAACTTGTTGGTTAAATTTAAAATAATTCTATTGTCAAAAATAGTTTTTCTCAAATTAACTTTCATGATTAGATTTGAGATACAAATATGCTAAAATTTCCCTCATACATATGTAATGGATATTTCAGACTTATAGTAAAAAAAAAAAAAATCTTTTTGTTAAAATAACATATATCATAGTGTACTAATTATTTTAGGACCATTTTATAGGTGAACTAAATTTAATTTAAATTATACAA